>NW_025110237.1:68086-76499 GCF_011392965.1 Frieseomelitta varia
TTTTAAGCTACCTTCGTGTTCCCCCCCTTCGTTACAATTTTTCCTTCTTTTTCTTCACCTTTTTCTCTTTTTTTTTTTTTTTTTTTTCTTTTTTTCGGAAATGATTTTACATCATGCAGCGAGGAAGATTGTCAAAATTCAAGTGTAGGAACATTGAACAATTTTTTTCATGACCAAGCCCATCGTGATCTTGAAGATTGAAATTTCCCCGAAACTCGCTGCACGATCTTTTTCTCTTGTCGTTATTTTATTGAGCTTTGAATGTCGGAATCAAACGACGAGAATTGAAGAAATTTCAATCTAATGCTAAAGATCGATGAAATGATAGTACGACGGTCTTCAGTCTCTTAGTTTTCTAATGTTCCAGCACCATCACGGAGTCAGTCTTCTAGGAAAAAGAAAAAAAAAAAACTCACGACTGGAGGCTTCGAGCTTTAAAATTAGACCAAGTCTATGAGATCTCTTTTCACGACAGTTACAGTACATCGGTTAAAATTATCGACAATTGTTCATCGATGAGGAAAAGATTCGTCTGAAATTCTGATGAAATTCGCTACTGCCGATGTAACGAAACAAGAGGAAATATTAACAAAGTTGAAATAATAATCTCGGTAAAAATTCCGGGAACGCAAAGTGCCTCGGCGTGTCTCCTGGTCTGCTGGCGATATCGTGTCGCAAACGACACGGCGTTTATCGGCACGGTGCTTGATTTTAATCAAGCCGATGATTCACCTGGCTCCGATCTGACACGGTATCGCGCCGCGTGCGTTGGATCCACTCGGGATACGCGGGGCCGAGTGTAAACGCACATGAAACGACAGATGCGGTGGGTCCATCCACGTACCCCGTTATCTTAATCCCTGTTCCGATTGCGACACGTTAGCCTAAAAAAAAAAAAAAAAAACGAACGCCTAACGTGTATGTTAAGAAAAGAATCACCGACCTCGACAAAGTTTAATCAGATTAGGTTTTTCGTGGCTAAAAACGAATTATAAGAACATTTCACCACCTGCACTCATTGCAATAACCATCCACTAACAATAACCCACATACTACACGAAATGCCACACCACAGAAATCCAAAGACAGAAATACGGAATCAACGCAAATAAATAAACCTGACTTCTCAAAATGACATACAAAGAGTACTAAAATACCTCAAAAATATAAACTACTACTATGTCGCTAATGACCTCGCTGTCGATGCGGCATTAAAGAAAAAATAGAAGAAGAAGAAGAAGAAGAAGAATATTTATTTACGCAGTCGTCTACAAAAATATGTCACGTAGGTTTCGCGATTTTATCTCACAGGACTGCCAAATTTTATTACTTTGTATGAAATTCCCAAATTGAATTACCACTGTAACTGTAATCAAAAAGTCAGATTCATTCCAAAATTCAGTCCAGCGTATTTTTGGGCTCGTTTTCTAGGCGAAAGGCGTGCAATTATGTCGCCAGATGGAGATAAGACTCGAACGTGCGAGGTGTAAAGTGTTAATTCGCTGAGAAAATAATTTCGGGGAATCGATTCTACATTTCGAGCGTGTATGAAATGTACAAACGCGAGTTTACGTCTGGAGACGTCAATGGTTACGTGCCTCGACCAAATATTTTGACTTCCTTTCTTTCTATGAGTTTTTTTTTTTTTTAATTTTGAGAAATTTGACTGTGCCCGGTAATATACTAATTGGATGGAAGATATAAACGTACGAGATGGATACGATATACAGAAATGTCCGTGTATTACGGTAAAATAACCGTGAAATTACAAACGATCAATTTTCGAAACGGCACGATACGTTAGCGAATAAAAAGCAAGCTATTCGTGATTAATATAATATAATAGCGATCGAATCGCGTGTACTCGAATAATACAGAAACACCCCTTCCAGAGAGTTGCCAAAGATTCCAGAAAGAGAGAAAGAAAGAGAGAGAGAGAGAGAGAGAGAGAGAGTAATTAAAAGGCATCGAATTGATTTGTACATCTAACAAACCAGACTTCGCGTCTCGCCGGTGGCTTCCGGACTTGAGCCAAGTCAAATTAATTATGTCTAGCGTGCCAGGCAAATTTGACTTGTTGGCTAAGTTTGATTTGAGTTAGCGCTAAGCTAAGACTAAATTGCACGTAGCGTTTTAGGTAAACTAGCAGCGGCTGCGTTAAGTTAGATTTCGACTGTTCCCAGCCTGGGAGAGCAAACACGAAGCAAGATTGCGATACATGTCGAAATATATCCTTTTTAAGGGCACATTAATACATCATTACTATAAATATTATTATACGCGTCGTATATTTATAAATTTATTAATATAATGTAACATATTAATTGATATGTTAATTTATATACATGTAATATATTAATTATAATTATAATATAATATATTAATCTATATACGTTAATTTATTAATGTATTATAAACATATATGTTATTATTATTATAAATATAGGTATATTTATAAAAATATTTATGTTTATAAAAATAAAAATAAACATAAATATTTTATAATTATAATATAATATAATATAATATATTAATTTATATACGTTAATTTATTAATGTATTATAAACATATATGTTATTATTATTATAAATATAAGTATATTTATAAAAATATTTATGTTTATAAAAATAAAAATAAACATAAATATTTTATAATTATAATATATTATATTATAATATATTAATTTATATACGTTAATTTATTAATGTATTATAAATATATATGTTATTATTATTATTAATATAAATATATTTATAAAAATACTTATGTTTATAAAAATAAAAATAAACATAAATATTTTATAATTATAATATAGTATAATATAATATAAGTATATTTATGAAAATATTTATGTTTATAAAAATAAAAATAAACAAATATTTTATAATTATAATGTAATATAATATAATGTAAGTATATTTATGAAAATATTTATGTTTATAAAAACAAAAATAAACATAAATATTTTATAATTATAAACATATATGTTATTATTATTATAAATATAAGTATATTTATAAAAATAAGTATATTTATATTTGTGACATATGTACAACATAAATATAATAACAATAACATAGATTTAAGTATACATTTTATGTGTATAAGTTTATTAATATAACGTAATATATTAATTAATGTAATAAATATTGATAATTAATGCAAATTGTATACTGTAATATATTAATTTATTAATGCACTGTGAACACAGATATACTATTTTATTAATGTACACGCCATAATTAGAAATATGAGAGAGCTCTTCATTTTGAAATTCAAAGCTTGGAGCTGATGATGATTCAAACGATAAAATGAATAACGCCAACGCTTCTTAAAAAGAGGAAAACAAAGCTCACTTCAAATGTTAAGAAAAAGTGTGCAAGCGTAACTCGTTGATCGAGAATATATATCGCGCATATCGTCGAGCATAACGTGCCGCGGTAATTCGCAATCGGCAGTGACGCAAACGAAGTCGACGACGTCGCTCATTATGAGTGATAACTTGCGGAGACTGCGTATAATTATTCTAATTCCGGGAATTAGACGACGTTCCATATTCTTTGCCTTTTTCCCTTCTTTCTTTGTCTCTTTTCAGCGCAGTCGACTGCGATTTGTCGACTCGTCGAGCCGATCTTACGAACAAACTTTGCTGGTGCCTCGTCGTAGGACGAAATGTCTCTCTCTGTCTATTTTAAAAGCTGACAAACTCGTTCGAAACACGCCTACGATCTGCCCGATTTTTATCGCCGGCGGACGAGTGAGAAAAAAAAAATTGTCGTAAAAACCGCGTGTACCAATCCAATTTCGTTTTATTAGCCGGACAAACAGTCGTCTAGATAGTTGCGAGCCAGCGCTACGTTTCGATGACGATCGGCAACGATGAGTCAGGTGAATTTTTCGTACCTATGTAGGTGGCTGCGAACCAGAAAAACGGAAAGTTAAGGCACCGCTAGACAAGAATCTCAGGTCAGTTTCTGAATTTCGTTGCTAATTCGGAGCGATGTTGTCGACAGATTCTTAAAATTCTCGCAGATTCTTGACGAATGTAACGCAACTACATCACTTCCTACTGACATAAATCCGAAATTCTTTTATTAATTTCCGAACGCTCTGGCAGCCAACGTTTTACAGAAATTAACTGTTCAAACCGCAGTGAAAAAACACTCGTGAACTAAAATTCAATTAGAAAGTAATAAAGTCAATTTCATTAAAGAAAATAAGTGGAAAGAAACTCTTGGGCCCATAGAATTTAAAAGTTTTAAAATTTTTAAATAGTAAATTTTTTTTTTTTTTTTTTTTAGTAGAATAGGTAGAATAACTGTGTCAAATGAAGATGATAGAAGCAAACATTTCTTCAAACATCTGTCAATCCAGTTTCGTCGGAAATCGTCAAGAAATGCAGCGCGTCGCGTCGCTCGTAAAAATTGCAGGGTAAGAAGTGGAACGCGGTAAAAAAAAAAAAAAAAGAAGAAAAAGAAATGTTAATCGTTCGATTTCTATATCTATTCATAACGATTACCGCGGGCGAATTAGCAAACGTGATGTATTCAGCGTGTTTGGAAATATTCAAGTTCACCGGGGAGAACGTTCTTCAACACTAGAACAACCATGGACTAAAGCATAGAATTTTCATCATCGAGATATTAAAGAAAAAAGAAAAAAAAAAAAAAAAAAAAAAAGGAAAGAAGTCTTCTCAACTCAATTATGTAATTATATTTAAAAAAAAAAAAAAAAAATAGAAATATAAACTTTTATTCACGTATTTTATAAAAACTCCATTTATTTATTTTATAAATACACGATACTATACATAGCCTTATCCATTTAATTTTATAAAAACCGCATATTATTTCATTTAAACCTCTAAGAACACACTGTTTTGCATCTGTAATATATCTAAAAAAAATTATGAATTAGTCGTTTTGACTTCTAGTGTAGTTCTGGTGTTGGACAACGGCGTTCCACGGATTTTTATCAGAATTTAAGAACACCCCCGCAGCGCCGGACTCCGCCTAACTTTTCTTTTTATATATATAACCGGCAACGAAACCATCGAAAGCGTCTGCTCTGCGTCCTTCGAGAGGCGAGACGCTTCTCAAACGCGAGTTCTAAAACGAGTTTCGTTCCTTTTGCTTGTCAACCATTAGCAACGTGACCTCGTCCAAAAGACACTTTTCGTTCTATTTTGCAAAATCTTCCGCCAGTGACGTTGCACACCCTCGTTCAGGATCTCGAGAAACACGTTTCCTAAACGCGCTGGAGAAATTTTTCTTACAATTCGGAAGGTGCGTGTCGTTCGTTTCTCGTTAAGTATCACAGTTTTCTTTTTTGCGCCGATCAATTAGAATTTAGAACGTCAAGCTGGTGTTTACATTCAATTATTGATGGAAAGATGTAGAAAGTAGTTGCTCTTCGACGAAAACTGACGTGCAACAGCTGAATACTTGAGATAGCTTGACTGACAATAAGATTTTAACACTAGAACGCTACCAAGATCATGAAACTGACGAGTTTTCTTTTTAAGATTATTAACATCGTGCTGGTATAAATGCAGAAATCTATTTTATAATAAATAAATTCTAAGCTGGAGATTTATTTTATTTATTTATTAATAAATAAATAAATATTAAATATTAATAAACATTAGATTTATTTATTAATAAATAACTTTTAAGGTGATATAACGACGTTTGTATTTCTCTGTCTTCTCTTTCAAATGTTTCAATTATTAATTATAACTAAATACACCAAGACATTAAAATAAGTTACAAAATGAGTTTTAGATTAAAAAGTATAGATCAATATTTTCTCAGCCGGTTATAATACAAAGATTCATCGCGTTATTTGACACAAAACAATTTCGATCCTCATTCGTTGCATATTGCGACAAAATTTTGACTAGACGCACAATTTGAAAGTTATTTCAGGCGAGTCATCCTGCATTTATATATCTTATAATCAAAAATAAATAATTTGACACACTGAACGCTAGTTTCCTTCCATTTACAATTTTTATCACAGAAAAAAAAAAGAACTACAAAACATTCTTGAAATTAAACCTTGGATATACCGTTCGTTCAATGTCGATAGCTCCGGCGCGGATTACGTTATTAGATTCAAACTAAAGGCAGTATTCGAGAGATCCAGAGTTCCAAATCCAAACGACGATCACAGTTCCTTTTCCTCGTTCGCTGTCCCGAAACGAACATGTATATTTCCATCATCTCGGTTCGGTTTCTTCCTCGAGTTCTTCTTTGCCTTTTTTTTTTTTTTTCTCCGCCAAACACGCACGCCCACGTCGCTCAACCGGATAAAAATTACGATCCTCGGCGCGCGAAACGGGGAAAAAAGGGACCACGGTCGTCGGACGAGCGTCGATCAGATAGCGCGCGTAGTATTTCACGTGGCTATCGATCGATCAGAAGCCGTCTAGACGCGCGTCCCCGCGTTTTCGCGCCGCGAGAACGCCGGTATTCCTGGAGGACAGGTGTCCGTCGAGATCGTGGCGCGGATTACGCGGTCGACCAGATCCACACGCGGAATTTCGCGGCCTGGTCTGCGAGACGATCGATCGATCGACCGGAATGCGAAACGCACGTTCGAAAGAAACGCGCACCCGGCAACGCGACGAATCGGATCCATCACGGCAGTGAAAAATGGCCCCCCAGATACTGCAGCGTTCGATTTTTCGTCTGAAAAATCTCGCGATAAAAAAAAAAAAAAGGAAAATACGCGCGAAACCGGGGAGCTGTTTCAGCAAGCACGGCGAATTATTGGCATAATTGTGCCAATGACAGTGAAAAATTGCCGACAATTTGGACCAGGGGTGACTACACTTTGTGACAATAATTCTCTCAAGCATCGATCAATTATTTCAACGACAGAAGCGTGTTTTTTTAACGATTCTTCTCGAAATCTGTGAAAATTCAAACGCGCGTTAAGAAAAGAGAAAACTTCTTTCGTAATGAATGTTTATTACGGTCTTGAAGGTTGAAATTTTCTCTTCAAACTCGCCGTGCCATTTCCTTTTTCTTTACTACTTTACGAAACTTGATTGGGACAGAGTTAGATGAAGATTTCTCGAATTTTTCAAAGTTCGATAAAATGACGAAAAAAAAAAGAAATCGGGAATAAATTTTAAGGGTATTAATTCTGGTTATGAGAAATATTTCTCAACAATTTTCGATCACCGCCTGGTACATCGTGTGAAATCATCTTCGAAAGAAAAAAAAAAAAACGTATTCATAATAGCTTCACTGTTTCAAGATTAAACCAAGTGGATCGTTCTTCATTAGTACAAAGTATCGATGATTTTTCACTGTCATCGGTACAATTATGCTCTCCACTGTATTTATATTATGTCAAGAGACATCAAAATTTTTCGTGGTCGCGAGATGAATGAGAATTGTTATAGTTTTTATTTCTCTCTGTATATCGTAAAATATTGGAGAGCCTTTTATCAAGATTTTTGAGATTTAATGGAAGACACTTTTCAACTGAAGGATGTTTGGTTCTTCTTGATCTTCGAGATAAAAAAGAAAGATGATTAATTACAGGAGTTATTACGATAGCCAGTGGTTTCAAAATATGCTAATAAAATTTTCAGTATTTTATGAAAACATTTCTAAATTGATAGATAGATTTCCACCCATCGAAGAATTAGAATTACACATCGTACATCGCATAAATCGCAAAGGCTAAAGTCATAATCCATCCGACAATGTGACAAATTGTAAAAAGATAGTTTAACGTGGAAGAATTTTTAAAGTATCAACGAAACGACTCTCTCCTTTGTATCAACGAATTTTTAATAAAATACACGACACGTGTACGAGATCCTCCAGTATTAACACTATAGAACTATCGACGATCAAGGTATAAAAATGGCATCACAGAAATGAAAAAAGTGCGAGGAGCAGAAAGAAATTTATAAAGAAATCTTTATTAGTTTGCAAAAGTCATTAAAATCTCTAGAAACGCGACATTACGATTCTGCAAAGCTACTCTGAGAAAGTTGGTCATTTTGACCATTTTGGCAGTTCTAGCGTGTCAAACAGCAGCAATTAAGAATCGAATCTTCGAAACGTTGCAATACGAGTACGAATACCTTTGTGGAACATCCAGTAATCTAATCTTTCGACGTGACGATCTGCCTCGCAGATGTTTCACGTTAACAGATTATTATCTCGAATCGATCGATCGCGCGATCTTCCCTCGTCGCGCGTGATTTCAAAGTCTCGATCGTCGAAAATTCTGTGTCTCAATTGAATTAATACTCCAGCCGCAACTACCGCGTTAGATCGATATGTTGCAATCTCTGCGATGAAAATGAACCGTGGAACTTGATAAAGAGAAGACAAAAAAAAAAAAAAAAAAAAAGAAAAAAAAAAAAAAAAAAAAAACACACTTTTT
>NW_025110237.1:76509-190257 GCF_011392965.1 Frieseomelitta varia
AAAAAAAAAAAAAAGAAAGAAAGAAAGAAAAAAACAAGACACTTTTTTTCAGCAAAGCGTACGCTGAATCGAAGTGTTGACTAATCTAATCGAAGGTCGCGTTTCCTTATCAGTTCGCGTGTCTGAGATCGTGAACCGTGGCTGTTCAGAGGAACACGTTCACGTGCATACTCACACACGAAAGCACACACAAGCAAGATCACGTAGGTGAAATGTTATAGAGAGAGAGAGAGAGAGAGAGAGGCACTTGTACGGGATCGGGCCATGTTCGTGTCATTACGAAACACCTCGCATCCAATCGACACCTCGGTAATTTATTAACGAGATGACCCGGCGATAGTCAGGGAAGGATTAAGCGTTTCGTAGCAAACAGTAGCCGTCAGGCTTGCCAAAGTCCATTAAGCGGATCGACCAACAGCTGGGCGGCTTCTTTGTCTCGGCCGCGGACCGATAACCAGTCATCGAGTCATCGTCCGCGATAAATTCGATTTTACGAACGAAAGAACCAACGTATAAACGCGCGAAACTCCCCGCCAAGTGATCTTCCGATCACCGTGTCAAAAACCTTTCGAAACAGCAGATTTCTATCAACGCGTTTCTTCGTTTCACGCGTATTTTCGTTTCTTTACGGAGTCAGAAGGGGCAGTTTGAAATTTTCAAAAAATCGATTGTTTTTGTTTCTGTTTTAAATAGTAGTTCGAAGTCTTGGAAATTAGATGAAAAAAAAAGGTCTCTAGCCTTCGAAACGACTTATTTTGTGGTACAATAATAAATCCGCGGATAATATTACGGAATAATTGAATTTCATTCAAGCGGTATTGCAAAGTGTAAATCGTGCGATTCAAATGTTACTTTTGGCGAATCGAATATCAGGGGACTTGGATTCAATTTAGTTGTGAATTGTAAGAACTGTGAGCCGCGATATGTAAGTAAAAAAAAAAAGTGAGTAAAGGATACGTATGAAAAATGATTTTGTGAAACTTTAAACGGGTTTTTCTCGAGACTAGGTTTTTCGAAAACGGCGTGCAAGATATCTCTGTGAAACTTGGTACGTATCTTTAGTGCAACATTTACTAGGGATTAACGAACATTTTTTAATTTTTAACAATTTCGAAAAAATATAAACAAAAGACGTAGAAATTTTTGGCATAAATTCGATACATCAGAAACAAGTAGCTGCTATTTCCATAATTTTCACAGAAATGAACATGTTGGATCGTCAATCCCTGAGAGAATATTGTTTACTTTTGAACTTTTCTCGCCTTTTTGTTGCAGCTAATCCTGTTTGGCTGGAATCATGCACACCGATAGGCAATGTAAAAAGAAAGTTATAGTGAAAGAATGCCGTTAAAAAGTCAAATAAGAGCCCTCTTTTTTTCTCTTTCAACGTTGCTTTTTACAGTTCATAGTGCGTTAAAACAAACCACAAAGGCTCACGTCAATCAAATATGTACTTTCTTTTTACTAGCCCTCCAAAGCAATCGTAATTTCTAGACCCGTCAAACTGTCCTACCACCTTAATAGCTCCGATTGATGTCTCGCGTGCATTACACTCATTAGTTCAGTCACCGATTTATTTTATCTCTGCGAGAAATTGCGCATTTAGCATAGTCAGAGTCAGATTGCAATCTCAACCTTTGACTTTGCCTTTTCAATTTTCAATGTTTCCTCTCTCTCTCTCTCTCTTTCTTTCTCAGGAAGAATTCACTCTTCTCTGTCTTCCCCTGTATCCGCGAATATTTCGTTTCGGGGCCACGAAATTTGGATGTAAACTGAAATAAGTTTCACGAGGAGGGGTCGATGGAGAGGAGAGGAGAGACAGACAGGGTCAGTGGTTGCCGGGGGAGCAAGAGGTGGGTACGGAGAAGACATATGAAAGAGGAGACTCAGTCGACTGCAGACGCAGCAACTGGACGCGACTGGTCAACCTCTTTTCTCCTCTCTTCTTCTTCTTCTTCTTCTTCTTCTTCTTCTTCTACCCTGTGTGCGCTGCTGCCTCATCTTCTTCTTCTTCTTCTTCTTCTTCTTCTTCTTCCCCTGGCGATATTCTCCAGGGTGACCGACCTCGCCAGCGTCGCGCCAGCCAGGCTACGAGAAACGGACCGCGGCGTGTATCTGCCTGGTTTTTTGCAGGACTGGCGCGGCCAGGCCAGCCGAGTCGAATTGTTGATACTCGGCCCGCCGTAAGCCGGATTAAAAACCGACGAGGATTACGCCGGCGCGAATTTATTCGAAGCGCGGCCGCGAATAAATGGGACGCATCCTTCGACCGCGGGGCACCCTGCGGATTCTCTTCTTTCCTTTTCTATTTCGTTTCTTTCATCCCGGCCTCCTTTTTTCCCCTTTCTTTTCCTCGATCGATGGAAAGGTGGATCTTCTTTCCTTTTCTTTTTCGTCTCGATCGTTTCACCGCATTCACCGGCAAATAAATTTGTTTAATTTGTAAATTTGTATAGATTCACAGCGAAAGTCCGTAAACTGAAAGGGAGATGGTCGTTTTCAATCTCATTTCATCGAGGCGACTCTTACGACTTATTGCTATATTACAATATTTCAAGCACGATGCTCCGCCACTTTCTTGGCGAAGAATTTTAAATTTAAATCGAACTGTCCTACACAGCAACTGTCCTAAATTCCACGTAGTCATCGAACGTTAATGATGCCTCTGGCATTGTCACTGGCCAACAAGTTTGCAAAATTGTTCGCGCGGAGGCAAAGTTGTCTCCCTCACTCCCCTCCCGCCAATACATTTCCGGATGAGCGTGCTCTCGCGAAATTTTGTTTCCATTTACAAGTCACTTCGTCGTTGGAGGTGACGTTAGAGGCTGGCATTCGTGCTCGTGGCAAAAATCCCGCGATTTTCCACCTCACCGAGGAACGCATTAATATGTAAATTAAAACCGATTACGTTGTACCGGCTCCGCCAGGCAGTATTTCATCGACAAAAGCCCCGGCAATATTTTATATATCGTTGGTTCCGCATTTTTTCCTCCCATTCCGCCTGTCATTCCTAAACGACCAACGCCTAGGTGTTAGCTCTTCGCGAGCGAAACGCGAGTTAATCATTTCTTGTTCTCCAGGAATGCAGAAGAAGCTTTAGTCTTCTTTTAGAAAAAAAAAAGTCCATTTAGCGTTGCCTGAGCTAATATTCTTCGACGATTGAAACATTTGTTTCGCAAATCCAGATGGAATATATCTCGCCTCTTTTTCTTTTTTTTTCTTTTCTTTCTTATTCAAGGGGATATTGTGAAGTGCGTGTTTTTTTTAAGTTAGTTAGGGAATCTTTTGCAAAGAAACTATTATACTTTTTGCAGTGAAATTGACAAGGTTTATTTGTACGTATTTCAACGACGCTTTTAAAATTTTTTTCGGGACAAAGAAAGTTAAAATTAGTGGCACTGCGTGCTCTCAAACATAGTCGGTTTTAAAAAAAGGGTCGTTTGCACGGTGTCCATGATTCCGGCCATTCTGCTTGTCGGGAATAAAAGAAAACGTGAATGTCCTTTAATCAGTATGAGTTTGGCTATAGCAGGTACCAAAACAAAAGAAAATAGTCGGTAATGAAAAAAGTGGCGATACTTTGAAGTTCGATTACTTTCGACTTTTGCATGTTTTTGTTAAACTTTAGAAGCCTAAAAAGATATAAAAAATAAAATTTTTTGGTTGACTCTGGTAGGGGCTATAGTCACACATGTGCTAAATGCGTACTTAAAATTTTGAGTCAATTGGTCGAGTAGATTTTGAGATATCATGGACATCGGTTCTGAGAAACATAGTTTCCAGAAAAATGCCTTTAAAGTTTACTATTGCGGTAACAATGACGCTGGTCGTCGCGTGCTTCAAACAACCATAACTTCGTTAATTTTAGGAGTTCGTATGTAAGGTTACAGAGACATATTTTTTTGAAATTATGTCCATTAAGAATATGCAAAAAAAAAATTAATTTTTTTCAAAAGTTCACGCTAGAATACCCCCTTAAATCCATATCTTCTTTTTCTCTCGCAGATGGCCGTCCATTTGGCTTTGTTTATTTCAATTCGAGGTTGCCTTGTCTCAGCTTCGAGGAATTTTAAGTAACTATACTACCTTCCGAGCCGGGTGGAACGAGAGAACGTGTCGCCTGAACTTGTCAAAATTAATCCCGATATATTCTTCTCGTTCCTCTTCTATCCCCAGGTAGGCTAAAGGATCCTCATAACGTCATCCGGCCTGACATTCTAAATTCGGTAGCACTCCGAACGTCATTCTCCAAAGTCCTAAGTAACCGACTTATAGCGGCGAGCAACAGCTCGAGATTTCGTTGTATGAGATACTGTCAGAGTCCATCGAAGTGCCCGAACGCTTTTTCACGTGGTAAAAAACATGATTATACGTTCGATCCTTTCTTTTTTTTTTTTTCTTTTGCACACGGTCGAGGGTTCTCGATTTAACCCGGTCCAACTTCGGTAGCTCTCTGAACATCGCTTCTTTTTTTTTTTTTTTCTTTCGCATACGGGATCAGATTAGCTGTTAATAAAATGAGGAAAAAGCGTACGTTCTTAGAAAGCAAGACTTGAGATTCAGATTCTAGCGTTGTATCGATTTTAGAGAAATTATAGAGAAGGACAAAGTAACTCTCTGAATGTCACTTTATTTCCATTGCACGCGAATTAATAAAAAGATTTGGAAAAAGATGACAGATTCTGGACAGAGCAGTGTTTGATTTAGTTCTGAATGTATCAGTATCGTTGATTATTGGTTGTATCATTATTTTTATTTCGTGCGATTCGAAGAATTTAAAAAGAAGGACAAAATGAAATCTTCCGTTCAACTCCGATAGCTCTTTAAACTCTAGAATTTAAAAAGAAGGACAAAATGAAATCTTCCGTTCAACTCCGATAGCTCTCATTTCTTTTCCCTTTGCATGCAAGTTGACAAAATGGAAAAAAAATTGTATAATGTGGAAGCGCAATAAGTTCATTTTTTAGCAATACTGTTTCAACACTGTTGATTGAAAATGTATAAAATATAATATAAATATATAATATAAAATTGGAAGGATTTAAAAAGGCTACGCCTCACCTCGTGAAAAGAGATCGCCATCTCATTTTCCTAAGCGACTAATTTCCAAATTTGTCACATCCCGAGTGAAAGTAATACGACTCCCAACGGCACCGAGTGAAACTAAGCACTTTCAGTTAAGAGGTACAATCTAATTACCTTAAATTTCTCTTCTGAAAAGAAGTCATTAAAATTTCCTCCTAATTACTTCATTAACGGCGAATTCGTGCAATGTTTTATTTTATTTTCTTTTCTCCCCTAATTAATCGCTGAATCTCCTTTGTTTTCCAATCCTTCTTTCAACGTGACCAAATTTTTCACTAATCGATGCTCTGATAATCAAAGTCGCATTATGTCTATTATTTTTTCTCTAGCAAGCTGGAAATATACTAAACGATCCAAAACTAAAATTATAATAATGAATATTTCCTTCCAGTTCCCCCTAGAAAATTGCTCTAGAATTTTTCCCTATCATTAAGTCTCTTTTATTTTCCAACCTCTCTTTCAACGTAATCAAATCTTTTCCTTTCATAAGCTAATATTCCAAGTGATCCAAAACTTCTAATCGACACTATGATGTTGAATTTTTCCCTCCAGTATTTCTTAGAAAATTGCTCTAGAATTTTTACCTATCATTGAATCTGTTTTGTTATAACCAAGTCTTTTTTTTATAAACAATTCAAAGCTTCTGACCAACACTGTGATGTTGAACTTTTCCTTCCAGTTCCCCCTAGAAAATTGCTCTAGAATTTTTCCCTATCATTAAGTCTCTTTTATTTTCAAACTCCTCTTTCAACATATCAAATCTTTTCCTTTCACAAGCTAATTCAGAACTTCTGACCAATTTTTCCCTCTAGCGTTCCCCAGAAAATTGCTCTAGAATTTTTCCCTATCATTAAATCTCTTTTATTTTCCAACCCCTCTTTCAATGTAACCAAATCTTTTTCTTTCATAAGCTAACGTTCCAAGTGATCCAAAACTTCTCATCGACACTATAATGTTGAATTTTTTCCTCCAGTATTTCTTAGAAAATTGCTCTAGAGTTTTTCCCTATCATTGAATCTCTTTTGTTTTCCAATCCTTCTTTGAAAATAACCAAATCTTTCACAAGCTAATCCAACTTTTCTAACACTATGACGCTGAATTTTTCCTTCCAATATTTCTTAGAAAATTGCTCTAGAATTTTTCCCTATCATTGAATCTGTTTTGTTATAACCAAGTCTTCTTTTTATAAACAATTCAGAGCTTCTGACCAACACTGTGATGTTGAACTTTTCCTTCCAGTTCCCCCTAGAAAATTGCTCTAGAATTTTTCCCTATCATTAAGTCTCTTTTATTTTCAAACCCCTTTTTCAACATATCAAATCTTTTCCTTTCACAAGCTAATTCAGAACTTCTGACCAATTTTTCCCTCTAGCGTTCCCCAGAAAATTGCTCTAGAATTTTTCCCTATCATTAAATCTCTTTTATTTTCCAACCCCTCTTTCAATGTAACCAAATCTTTTTCCTTCATAAGCTAACGTTCCAAGTGATCCAAAACTTCTCATCGACACTATAATGTTGAATTTTTTCCTCCAGTATTTCTTAGAAAATTGCTCTAGAATTTTTCCCTATCATTAAATCTCTTTTGTTTTCCAATCCTTCTTTGAAAATAACCAAATCTTTCACAAGCTAATCCAACTTTTCTAACACTATGACGCTGAATTTTTCCTTCCAATATTTCTTAGAAAATTGCTCTAGAATTTTTCCCTATCATTGAATCTCTTTTGTTATAACCAAGTCTTTTTTTTATAAACAATTCAGAGCTTCTGACCAACACTACGATATTGAATTTTTCCCTCCCTTAAAAGTTCCCCTTAGAAAATCGCTCTAGAATTTTTCCCTATCATTAAATCTCTTTTACTCTCCAGCTCCACTTTCAACGCAACCAAATCTCTTCCTTTCACAAGCTAATCTAAAGCTCCCGACCAACGCGACGACGTTGAATTTCGTGCTCGAGGGAACGAGAGTTAACTGTTGGCGAGGCTTGGAAGGAATCCTCGCGGAGCAAAGGTTCGACGTCGATCGGAACGAGAGCGAGACTAATAAAAGGCGAAATAAGAAGAACGCGGTGACGTCTGGCCACTGTCTGGACCTCGTTCCACGTTCATCGAGCGCGACGAAGAACAGGAGAAGGAGAGAAACAGAGCAAAGGTGAGCGACGCTGCGACGTGGACAGCCAGTCGGACTGAGTCATTAGGCATAATAAGCGAGAAGTCGCGTAGACGCGCGCGTGGTACTCGAGACTTTGATTCACTCCGGGCTTGGGCGTCTTTCGACAGGATCTCAAACCCCTCCTCTGCCTCTCGTCGTTCATCCCCCGCCGCGGTCACCTCACTCGAGACTTTTAGTCACGATGACTAGCCACGGAGATTACAAGTGGATAAGTGAGACATTAAATCGGCCCACGATTTCCTGTTACCCCGGCCGGCTCGCCGACACGCACTCGTGAATCCGAAATGCGGCTCGCGTCGTTGACTCTGATAAGTTTGATAAGACGTTTTAGGGGCTCGACCGTCGATTATACAGAGTGCCGACTCTTTTTGTGCGAATCGCGGAAACGGAACCGTAGATAGAACACTGCATTATCCCACTAAATAACGTAAAAAATATTATATATTTTGTACAAATAGAAACTGTACTCTACGTTTTACGTTTTTCCTTTTTCCTTTTTCCATACGAACGCAGTCTAAACTGTGATTTTTCTGTGCTAGTTACGATAGAAAATTGCATTACCCATTCTGAATATATTTGTATTTTTATTCATTTTATTTTTTATTATTTTATTTCATTATTTCTATTAATTTTATATATTTATATTTTTATTATTTTATTTTATTATTTTTATTAATTTTATATATTTAAGTTTTTATATTAATATTTTTTCTAAACTGCATCTTGGATTTTCCATTCTCGTTTCTTTCTCACTTTTGAAATTTCCTCGCGAATGCAGAAAAGAACTCAGCCGTCTTCCGGCCTGATCTTCAAACTGCGGATTTTTACACAGATCACGAAAATGGAACCTAGATGAAATACTGCATTATCCATTAAATATCCGTAGAATATATTGGGTATATTTTTATATATATTTGGTATATTTTTGTGAACCTTATACTAGGTTTTCTTTTCTTTCTTTTTTCCACAATCTAAATGGCGGATTTTCACGTTAGTTACGAAAGAATTAGACAGAAGATTGTATTTTTCTGAACTGTATCCCACATTTTTGTCATTTTCGATCGTCAAAAATTTCTCACGAATGCAGAAAAATCGTACGTCACAAAAACGAAACCTAAATAGAAAATTATATTACTTATAATAGTATATATACTAAACGAAACCTAAATAGAAAATTATATTATATACAATAGTATATATACTAGTATTATACATATATTATTATATATAATAGTAATATTATTATGTTACTTATTATATATACTAGTAAATTATAGTATATATATATATATATAATAGTATATTATTTATTATATATAATATATAACATTTATATTATACATAATGTACAATTACTATTATAATTATATAACATACTAATACTATTATAAATTACATACAATATACAATTTTATAACTACAATTACAAAATTATACCCACTGAATGTGACAAAATATATTTCACATATTTCTCGTTTCCACTTTCGAAATTTCTCACGAGCGCAGGGAAACCCGCGGTCTGAATTTCGAGCACGCTTCGACATGCCCGGTTATCCAGGACGCAAGAACAAAGCGAACCGAGAGAAACAAAGTTTGTGAAATGTCGTCTCTGCTCAAATTTCACGGCAACGACGGGAACGAGCCTGGCAATCGATAGCAATCGAACGGACCACGGACGCATAAATCCACGCAGACGGACGGGGTCTCTCCCTGTATCGAGAGAATCTGCAGTGATCTGAGAGTCAGCAGCCTCTCCCTCCCCCCCCTCTCTCTCTCTCTCTCTATCTCTCTCTCTCTCTCTGCTGCAGGGGATCCCCCAAAGAGACGCGGGGTTCATTGTCCTCGTGGCGTGCGCGCGTGTGTACGTACGCGTGCACGTGTGTCTGTTGCGCGCGAGCGCCACGGGGATAATGGGTAAACAATAATGAGGGAGAAAATGCAGGTGGAACGAGGTAGAAAAAAGAGACGGGGACGGGTGGCGTGGAGGAGAGGGCACGGTGGCGTTAACGAGCTAGAAAACTAGCGGAAATTTACGCTCCGACAGATCACGGTCGACTCCTTCCGAACGATATAATAATAACTATAATAATGCTATCGGGGACGATCTTGTCTTAAAGACGGCGAGGCTCCGCAAGATGGTGGAACCGTACAGTCTGAGAGGAGGGGGAGGGGGGGGGGGGAGGGTGGCGAACGGAGCAGTTTTGCTCTTGTGTATGTATGTAACTTTATCGGCGCGGAGGTGCAAAAGCGCGATCTGACGCGCTTCGCCGAGCGTGCGTCGACCAGTGGCTCCAAGTAATCACACAGTGCCCGCAGTTATAACCACCGGGTGGGGCGCCCTCCGCCACTCTGTACTTTATTATGCAACACGTCATCGAGGGGAAAGGGGGGGGGGAGGAGGAGGAGGAGGGGGGGGCCGAAAGTGAAAAATCGCCGATTATAATCGAGAAGGGAGCATTGGGGATATCAACCCCGAGGGGGGAGGAGATCGCCGAGAGTGAAATCGCCTTTACGTTGCTCTCCCATCTTTGCCCTGACGATTTTTATTAACACCCGAGCTACACAACCGAGGGAATCTCGTTTAATATAAATTCCACTGGCGGCCGTGTTAAACCCTCGGTTTAACGTCACGGGTTTCACCATATTTTGAAAGGTAATGTGAAAAAGTATCGATCTCACAAAGATCTTTCGATAAAGAAATATTACATCGTACGATGAGTTTTCAAAAAAAAAAAAAAAAAAAATTGCTGAAAATTGTACAATCGTACACACATAGAATCGTATATTGATTGGATCATCTATAATTCGATGGTTAAGAGGATATTACGATTTCTTTCAATAGTTGAGAGTATTAGAAGTTTTTATTTTTATTTATTGTACTATTGTACTATTTTATATATATATATAAATTTCCAAATTTTTTTTATTTATATTATAATAGTACGATAATATATAGTATGATAGTATATTATAGTATTAGTATATATGATAGTATATTATAGTATTAGTATATAGTATAGTAGTATATTATAGTATATTAGTATATTAGTATATAGTATGATAGTACAATTATTTATAGTGTAATAGTACTATACTATAATAGTAAAATAAATAAAAATTATAGTATAATACTACGATTACAGTATAATAGTACAATAAATAAAAATTTATATATATATATATATATCAATAGTGTATTTATTACGCTATTTGCATCAACGAGTTCAATGATTCGTAAACGCAAACATTTTACGATGCATTCCAGTCTGAGCGTATAGTTCCTCAGGTACTGAAATTACATCAGAAACTAAAATCCACGGAGAACGGAATATTAACGTCAGCCGGCAGCTGCCTTGGCCGTGAATGGTCGACTTGACAAAAATTTATCAAACTCTCGAATTGGCGGATTTGGCCTGGGCAGTGCTGGGTTTCGTAACAATCTTCTCCCAATTCTCTATCTGTCACTACGCTGTTCCCTACACGCGCCACAACTCGGCTCTATTTTGCTACTAGTTGTAGCACCGTGGCCCATCAATTTGCTTATCTCTCCCTTCGCCTGAATTTGAAAGGTGGACCTTCGTCTATTTCCTTCTGCTCACTGTTTCTGAAACCTTCGAGGAACTTTGTTTCCCTCTGCATTATATAACGTAAAATCCTCATTTCACCACCTATTCGTACACTATTCCAGCGTCTGTCGGGACTGAACCTAGAGAAACAACCATCGACAATCGAAGCGTGAAATTTCTAGCAGAGAAACGAAAATGAAAGGAACGGGGGGAGAAATTTACGACAGATGTACAAACTCTGTTTACTAAAAATCATTCGTGTCTTTGAAAATATGCTATTACAAATATTTGAAATTTCTCAAACTCCACACTGTTCCAGTGTTAAACAATCTAACATGTCCAACAAGGATGACGAGAAAAAAAGAGAACTCTAGTATCTGTACAGAGACGAATACCTGAAGCATTTTATCCGACGTTAAGGAGGGGAATGGAGGGAGGGACATTGTCAATCAATGCCTTTTCAGGGAATTGCGTAATCGTCTAGACCGGCCGACTTCTTTATCGCTCTTATCGGCCCGCCAAGGTTGATTCATAGCCGACGACGCCGATGACGGGGACAAGAAGGTATTATTACCCGGCAGCCAGCCTCACGATGGTAATTATCGAGCCACGTTGCCTATCAGCCAACGGCTACCCATCCTGGTTGTCTCCTCCGCCTCCCGTCTGATTTCTCCGCTCCGAAAATGAAACCAGAAGGACCGTGACTTAATTTTTTTTCCACCGCTCGACAAACGATGATCGTAATAACAGAATATCTCACAATATAATTTTATTCGTTTAACGTAACTTCCTAAAATGAATTTGAAGATTATTCCCTTGTCTCTGCTAACATTCGTTCGTTCCTTTTTCTTTTCTTTTTCTTTCTTTTTTTTTTTTTTTTTTAATCAGACGAATACCTGTCGCGTTCTATTTTCAATTTTCGGGGAGCTCGCTCTTGTTATCCCCGGCTCAAAGGGAAACAACGATATCGCGTAACACAAGGGAAATCACGGCCAGCTTTTCACGAATGTATGGAATTTTTCATCTTTACGAGGGAGCTTCTCTCGGCTCCGAAACTTACCGACAGGCCCGCCCGCTCGCCCGCCGGACGCTAAGATTTTTATAAATACGCGGAACTCCTCCACCTGGCTGCAGATTGCTCCTCCACGCTCTTCGCTTCTTCCTGTTCTTTTTTTTCTTTTTTTTTTTTTTTNNNNTTTTTTTCTTACGGTGGAACTCTGCTGAATTACGCGTGTATAACACGAAGAAGAGAAATTGCGGAGAATGCATCTAGTTTGGACGATTATTTCAGGCCGTAATTTTCCTAGTAATATACTTAACCCTTTCACTGCGTGACAATCGCGCGACGCTGTAATTTACCATAGTTCTCGATCCACGGCACCAACAATTAGTCAATAACAAAGTTATTTATGGTATAAAAATTGTTTAACAAATAGTTAAATTTAACAAATTGATGCTCATTAATTAACATGTAAGTTTAATTAACATGTTTATTAATTAACATGTAAGTTTAACAAAAACAGTTTAAAAATAGTTAAATTTAACAAATTGATGTTCATTAATTAACATGTAAGTCTAATTAACATGTTTATTAATTAACATGTAAGTTTAACAAAAACAGTTTAAAAATAGTTTAACAAATAGTTAAATCTAACAAATTGATGTTCATTAATTAACATGTAAGTCTAATTAACATGTTTATTAATTAACATGTAAGTTTAACAAACACAGTTTAAAAATAGTTTAACAAATAGTTAAATTTAACAAATTGATGTTCATTAATTAATCAAGTAAGTTCAACGAACACAGTTTAAAACAAATGACCATCGAATCAGATTTCTCATTTATCATTTCACACGAACGCTGCTGTACACCTCGAACATTTCGTACATCGGGCGCCTCATTGATACGCTGCAACAAACCACACACACACACACACACACACAGCGGCGAAACACACCGTTACAATCTGAAAGAGAGTTCGCTCCGTTCGCCAGCGATTCCCATAACCCCGAACCCTAAATATCGACGAGACGAGAGGCAACGAGACGAGAGAAGGAGCGTTCTTCAGCAGCTACTTCAGAAACTAGTATCCTAGAGGAGAGAGACAGCAGGAGGAGGGAAGAGGGAAGGGAGAGAGGGGCGAAAAAAAAAAGAAACAGAAAGAAGGACAGTTGCGAGGCGACTCTTCTTTACCCGAAAGGAAATCACGAGGGAGACGTCGAGCGGGACAACGGGGACGACAGGTCGTCCTACGAGCCTTCACAGACACGTATGCAAATGTCCGCTCGTCCTGTCCGTCTTGTTTGCGGCGCGGACCGACTTGGTCTCGTCGTCGTCGTCGACGACGACGTCGAGACACGAAGAAAGGCCACTGTGGGGACAGCAATCGCGGAGGAGGTCGAGGTTAAGACCCGGTTACGCGGCGTTGCGGGTCGCGGCCTCGCCAGGGACTGGGTCGAGGTTGCCCAGGCTCCCCTCGGGCCCGCGTAAAAAGCCACACGCGCGAAAAGTGTGCGTCGACGAACATTTTCGACGAACAGGTTCTACTCTCGTTTCGTTCTCGCCCGGCGAGACGAAGGAGACGACAGACGAAACGGCCGCAGGACGAACCAGTTCCCTCTCGAGAGGAACGCCTCGCCGCTTGTTCGGAATTAGTCGTGTAGTATAGGTGAGCGGCCCTAAAAAAAAAGTACGGATCCGAAAGGACACGTACAGGGTGATCCACGTAATTTTCTCTTAAACTGTGATACGGAGGGAAATGTTCAAATATGTTGCTTCGATGGTTACATCTAAATGGTGGCCACAAATCTATCGTTGTTGGGATGGTCACGTCGAATGTAAATATATTTCTGATTATCTAATTATCTAATATTAACCTCTTGCGCAGGAAAGACGTGCCACCCACGTCGAGAAAAAATTTCTCCCAAAATTGCAACGTTTCCTCAGTTTCAAGTACATTTAAGTAAAACTAAGTAAAATAGACAAAACAAATAATAAATTTATCAGTTCTCAATAATTTGAGATCCAGTGATATCATACCGGCGAGTTCAAAAGAAAAAAGGAAGCGACGAATTATTGTATACGGTTTCGGTCACTCGTTATGGCCCGCAATCAGTTGCCAGCGCAACTAATTAAGCGTCCAGTTTTAAAAGTTCCGTTTGAGATGCTACATTCATTGTTTCTTTCCGTCGATTTAAAAAAAAAAAAAGTTCCTCCTCTCATTACCTAAATATCAATTGCTGTCGAAATTCGTCGATTTATCGCGCGTTCACCTTCGTTTTCCCCGTTCTGAGTGCCACGGACGCGTGTCAGAATTCGAGCGCGACGCGTGAGAAACCGAGAAAGTGTCAAGGTGTTAAATAGTGGTTAAAATCTGGGTGACGAGGCAGGGGTTGGTGGCTGATTGATCGTGTTTACGGGTGACGAGACGTGCCCGGCAGGCCGAAGTTGGCTCGATTTCTCGGGGGAAACGGCGATGCAATTTGGAAAGCGGCGCTCGCGCGTTTACGCGTGCGAGACACGTATCGAGGGGACTTCTGTGGCCACACAGTGTCCATCGGTGTGCAGCAGAAACACGCTCGAGTGGCCGGTTACTTACGAGGAAACCAACTCGACTCGACTCGACTCGACTCGACTCGCCGCTTCGTCCATCGGCGAGGTTGTCGCAACGCAGCCGCGATTGCGCCGCGAAGTAAACACGTCTAGACATCCGACTTTCACCTCTGTCGCGGGCCGCTCTGTTGTAACGAGACTGCCACTAGTTGCCATTGCGGCTACGACCGCTGAAGGACGTCACCGAGCTGGCCATCAAGGAGCTTTCAAAGATTTACGATCGAAGGCTTATGGCCCCGCCGTTCGAAATACAATTCTCGGTCGCAGTCGCCAATGTTTGGTAGATTCGCTGTCGTGGAAAATTTGAAAAACGCCCAGAGAATGAACTACACACTATGAACGCCATGTACTGTACTGAGACAGTCAGACCGCTCTTCAATCAGGATTAAACGGCGAAAGGGTTAATCATTGGAGAATCGCAACAATTTTCGCGTTATTTACATATTTCGGAATATTTAATTTCTCTATTGGAAATGTTGCCAAGGAATATTTAACGTTCGACGCTCTAGATTATAGAGCAATGATGGCGAACTTATGACCCGCGGGTCAGACACTGACCCACGCAAGCTTTTTAAATGGGTTAATTTTTATAAACTTGTCATCATATATATGTATAAAAGAATTTTAATTATTTTTCGAACCCCTCTTTTCAAAAAATGTTAAGAAAATTACAAGTGTTTGGTTAGAGTTTAAAAGTGAGAAATAAATGCATAATTGTGTTTTATGGAGGATTTACGACTTGGTTATGTATACATATAGGTATTTTGAGTCTTAAATGTTATATGAGTTACTTGTGTCCAAAAAATTTTACATAGCGCTTACGATTAAATAGATGTAACAAACAGTAAAAAACACACTAGATCTCATTCTCAGAATGGGTAGCTTTGCTAGTTTTTTTATACAATAAAAGAGAGAACAGACAATAAAAAATATTAAGAAATAAAGTATATATATATATATATATCTAATGTATAGTGCAGGGGTGACTGGACATGATGTCACCCCTTTTATATCAATTTTTTGACGTCGACATTTATTTCTTGCTCTTCACTTGCAAAAGTAAAAGTTGTAAAACAAAAAGGAAACGTAAACTTTTTAGAGGATTATAAAAGTGAGAACCAAAAAAAAAAAAGTAGTTTTTAACCATCCTCCCCTCCACCTTTCCAAGTGACGCCACTAACTTAGTGTCCCACGAGCTAGTACTAAAAAAAATAATGAACAAAATTTGACCTAATTCTCAAAAAGGTTCGCCGTCACTGCTCTAGATTATAGAGTGTTGTTTAAAGATTCCTATTTCGAAGCTCGTCGTGCTGACAGTGGAAGAACAGCGAAAGGGAGAACATCAACTCTAAATATTTATACTTAATCTTGGAATATTTATCTTTATTGGAAAAAAGAATTCGAATAGAAAATTATATAAAGATGTCCGAACAAATTTCTACTTTGATCCGTTAAGGTGAGTTTTCTTTTCTGGAAAACAAACTGAATTTCTTCTTCCTTTTCTTTTTCTTTCTTTCTTTCTTTTTTTTTTTTTTAATACCGTGGCTTAGTCAGGTTTTTGTTAATTCACTGGTTGACCGTGTGAAGAGGATCGTCGAGGTGGAGTGGCTGCGGAACGAGTTGTGAGGATATGTTCGCCGTGTTGGTCAATATTTGAAGTACACGAGGACGCGCGACGCCGCGCGCATACCTCCGGTGAAAATTAACAAGCACGATTTGCTTTACCTATTTCGCAGGGTAACAACAGAATTCCCCCAGATTCTACCCTCTCCTCCATCCGGAAGATGATAATTTACGAATATTATCATTACGATACGATAATTTACGAATATTATCAACATTCGAAGATCTTGCACTCCTTTTTAATCTTTTACGCTGGAATGACGTGCCACGCACGTCGAGAATTTTTTGTTCCAAAATAATATTTTCTCGGTTTTATAATATTTAATATTTAATATTTAATATTAATATTTAATATTAATATTTAATATTAATATTTATAAATATTTAATATTTAATATTAATATTTATAAATATTTAATATTTAATATTTATAAATATTCAATATTTAATATTACATATTAAATAAAACAAAATAGACAAAACAAATAATAAATTTATTGCTTCTCAATAATTTTCTATCCAGTGACGTTATACCGACGAGTTTAAAAGGAAAGCGACGAATTATTTGTATACGATTCGGTCACTCGTTATGGTCCGCAATCAGCTGTCAGCGCAACTTAAGTTAAAAGTTTCTTCGGTGATCACCGTGAAGCTGCTTTGTCGCAGTTCCATTTGTTTATGGTGGTTTACGGGCTAGAAGGCGGCCGGTTTTGACAGCGAACCGGTGCCAATTGGTCCGTGAACGTAAATGGAGCGATGCCACGCGCCGAAACATTTCACGCGCGTTCCATATACAGACACCTATTTTTAAACGAAATCGCAACACCTACGTCAATCAGGCGGCTTCGGTGTCGCCTGTGACGGGAATAAAATCGCAGCGTCCGTCGCTCTAGAAATAAATACGTCTAGACGTCCAACTTTCACTCGGCCGTCATTCACAGGGCTAATCTTCCGGCGGTATACTTTTCAAGAACGTGGGTCGGCCACGGTTTCCGGGGGAGGGCCAGACTTTGATCGATTCGTTCCGCGAAACAAGAGTTTCCAAACCCGTTCTTTTACGGAATCCTTCCCACTGACAACGAGCACACTACGTTCACTTGACAATAAACTTTTATCATATATGTATAAATTTAAATTTTATCGATAATGTTTCACCGGTTAAATAATTGGCAAATAATTCAGTCGAAACGATCGATACTTGGAATTCTTAACAGTGTATACCATGATACCATGTTAGGGTAATAGGCTTCCTGTATCATTTGTACACTTACACTTATACACTGTGTAATTTTTACTGTGTATTAACACACTTTAGTATCTTACTCCACGATTTTCTTATTCCAATACTTTTTTTCAACATTTTTTTGAACCTCAGCTTTCCTTACCGACGCGTCCGACAGAGTGTTTTACAGAATGTTTTTACTAAAGTATGTTTGTCAGGTTAGAAAACACGTTCTTTTTTCTACGACAATGTCTTCTCTAGTTTCAGACGATATATAGAAAAATTGCAAGATACCAAAAGACTTGATATTTTGTAGTTTTGCCCTCTGTTAGCTTCGTACATAATTTCTACACGTGTGTGTCAATCCTTTTAACACTCGATCTCGCAATTTTTGTCTTATTCCAATACATTGGAACATTTTTGCAACTCTTCTCACCGACGACTCATTTTTACCACTGTTTCACCGAGACATTTTACACATTCTGTTTCTACCGACAATGCCTTGCGATACAAATTCCAGACGATAGACATAAAGAAAACTATCAGGTACCAAGAGGTCTCTCGATACTCACTTCGTATTTACTTTCGTCGTCCGCTGGCTTCGTATCAGCAGATCGACTCGCTCTCTATTCGGATTTCTCAGTGTCAATATCAGTGTCAAGCTCGAGCCAAAGAAATTTCGCGGAGCCAGCGGAATTCTAGCAACAGCCGAATGAAATTACACGCGACGATGGACGGTGGTGCGTGGATTTTTGAGGAGCGCGGGCCGATTTTATAACGGAAGACGATCGGCCCGGCCGGCGTTTGCGGTCAGGGGCTTAATTCAGCGTCCGGATGCCGCGACCGGCGCGACCGGCGATCGATAATCGCGCCCCGGTGGCAGGAAAGTCCGAAAAGTAGCGGAACGGCTGGCGGAAAGACCGCAGACGCGGTCTGCGGTCTGCTTCGACCGCGTCGGCCTTCTCACGGCTATGGAACGCTTGGCCCGACCGGCGAGTATCCCCCGACCGCGCGAAAATTCCAGTTAATTTCCCGCTCGACCCTCGCTTAAACGTTCCTAAACGCCCCGCTCCTTGCTCTCCTAGTTTCACAAGGTGCCAATATTGCTGTCACTCTCGTTTACAGAAACTGAAGTTTCTGTTGATCCGATTCGACGGAGATACATGCGAGGAAATGCTGTCGCAAAATTGACTTTCAACTTAAATTTCAAGGTTTCGGTTAGGTTTCCGCATTACGTCGTAGTCATCACGAAGATAAAACTTCTCCAAAAAGCCATAGGTCGGCAACCTAACATTACTCAGTCATTTAACATTGCGGACGCGTGGGTTCTAACAGCGACTTTATGATTCTGGACGCGTGGAATGTTTACATTTCGAAGAATGTTAACGGTTCGATTATTCAAACTAACACTAATGCTAAAACGATGATAAATGAGATGTTAGTGAAACTTAATTAGACGAAAATTACGTAAAATGCACCCTTGCAAAGAAAAATGGCGAACCTGTGGGTTCTAACAGCGACTTTATGGTTCTAGACGCGTGGATGTAATGTTTCGAGTTAGTTTTATCACTTGATTATTTAGACTCACAATGATGACAAATCAAATGTTAGTGAAATCTAATCAACCGCAACCATTAAGGCGCTGTTAGAACGCACAATGTTCTTGCCATTTTTCAAGAGAACTATTAGATTGCCACTTATGATTTCTTGAAAGAGTTATATTTCATAAAAAGACTTGACCGATTACAGTATATGTACAATACAAAGTGTAAATACGTTTAGTGTTTCAGAATATAGAATATTTTTATTTGTTTAAAGGCAAAAAAACATTTTAACGTCGACACACTCCGGTACTTAGAAAAAGATAATCTTGTAATTCTTCTGCTAATTAATTCCGCCATTAAAATCCATTAGGCACTGGATTAAGCGCTGGAATTACTGAAAAAAGAACGTGCTTGTAAGAATGACTTTTTTCACCCACGAATTTTTACATTTTTATATCACTGAAAATCGAAACAACTGAAAAAAAAGCTGAAAGTGCACGTTGCTTGCACGTACGTGACGAACTATTACACTTTGCTGATACATCCTTCGTCATTGCAAAAAAAAAAAGAAAAAAAACAACTAGGCGTGCCGATATTCTTTTTGCATTCAGGTTCAAGAGACTCGACTATAGACAACCGTGTCTACGACGTTTTAAGTAGTCCTGGCAGATATAAATGACTCACAAAATAGAAATGATAATTGGCCAACGCTTGTAACGTACTGTTAGCTTTTCGATATGCATATTAACATCATACGGCTTATTCGACGAGGCTACATGCCGGAATGACGATTCGAACGCGATACAAAGAGAATAGTTAGGAGGCCGGCGATGTATTTACCAGATGAGCGACCACTCATTAGCTGATTAATCGATTCTATTTCTGTCGAGAGCCTCCAGAGCCAGATATCAATGATGCCAGAAGGAAAAATTCGATTCCTCGAAGAAAGCGGGCTTTCATCAAGATAAGATAGAGTAAAATAAAAAGCGAAACGATAACATTTTTTTAATTATTCTTCGAGGTAATTATACGTATCGACCTACACCTAATTTCAAACAGTTTTGAACCAACTGTCGGACGAATCTGTCCAAATTTCGGGAATTCCCTTGTCGAGAAGAAGAAGAGGGTCACGATCAATATTT
Organism: Frieseomelitta varia; assembly: GCF_011392965.1. NCBI lineage: Eukaryota > Metazoa > Arthropoda > Insecta > Hymenoptera > Apidae > Frieseomelitta > Frieseomelitta varia. The sequence continues at coordinate 96,476 of NW_025110237.1, forward strand.
ATGAAGAGCGTAACGAATCCCTCGAAAAAAGAAAAGAAAGTAAAATAAAATTTGTTTGCACACAATGCGCGCTCGCGGCGATTTCTTTGTCAGTTTCCTGACAAAACGGCCGGAAACGACTCGAGGCGGGCAAGTGAGTCACCGCCGTGTTCCTTTTGTCAGTGAAATTAAGCGGAATACGCGCCGGCCGCAGCCAGATTAGATGGAAACGTCGGCGCGCGAGATGCATACACAGCTGAAAAATTACATCCTCCTTGTACACATTCGCGCAACGTGGCGCGGCATATTCATACACGCTACATTTACGGCTCGGATCGTTCCTCTCTCCGAGTATGGTAATGGTTTTCGATTCACCGCCGCGATAACGCGACGCGCAAGAGACGTATCGCTGACACGAGTCCGCGATGAAAACGTTTGAAACGCGTTTACTGTTCGGCAAATGGGCTATTAACATTTCGCTGGAGATCCCAGAACAACGGCCTGGAGCCGTTTTAAACGCAGGAGTCGGATTAATATCGCGATTGTAATCTTCGCACTTGCAATTTAATTCGAAACGTGTTTACCAACGCGAACGCCTCGTTACTTTCAGATATTTCTCGATATTTTGTCAGTGATGGTAAAATATTTATATTATTTATACGCAGCTTGTAGGTAACAAACACCCTGGTTGACAAGATATCGTTCCAAAAGGAATCCAAGTCGAGTCGAGTGAAATGACTGATGATGAACAAGAGCAGAATAGAATCCTAGACTCGGTCCTAAATAGTTCCTAAAAAAAAAAATAAAAAAAAAAGGCTCGACACGTAACTTGAATTCATCAGCCGGAGGATCAGCCTCTAGAATCCAGATAAAATCCAGGCGATAATTCGCGAGCCGCGACGAGGAGAGAACAGACGAGTGATTAAATGAACGTTGCCGGGGAACGATACCGGTGAATTCTTAACGCGCGTCTCGTCCTCCTATCGCTTATCGCCAAGCTTTTTTAGCCCGGACGGCGGAACGTAAATTTCCGTCGGACAGGGGCACGGCGAGTCCGCGAACTCGTCTGGCCGAGTTCCGGTGCGGCAACCACGCCCGCGTGAACACAATCGCAGGCACGGTGGTGGCCCCGGGTTTTCGCCATCCTCAGCCACGAATCTTTCATTCGGGGGCTGAAAAATTCACCGGTCCGCCGGACGATTCACGGGAGGGTCGATCATTTCCCCCTTCCTCCTCCCCATATCGCCCGCGTATGGCCGAATAACCTAATTTCTGCCAACCCCTCGATGATCGATCATCGTCGCCTGTCCATAGCATTTGCTTGCACAGCGCGTCTAGGGTGGATTAAACGTCCGTGGTCGCGTGGAATTTCGATTGTCCGGCAGTGTTCAAGAACGAAAGAGCACTCGAAATGTGTTTCAGTGTGTTTTAATCGATATTCCCTTTTTTTTTTTTTTCTTTTAATTACTGGATGATTCGTAGCTTTGTGAAATTTCGATTGTCAGAGGGTTCAAGAACGAAAGAATACTCGAAGTGTTTCGATCGATATTTTTTTTTTTTTTTTTAATTATTATTAAAGAATTTTTGTTGGATGATCGATTGAATTCTACATTTCAATCAGTATTGCTTAGTATTGTCGTCATTTTTTCTATAATTTTGTGGAAATTCGTTGTTTAGGAAATTTAATTAAAATATTTCATGTCAGGGAAGAATTTTCTCTGGAATTCTTCTTTCCTTGAATTGTAAATTTACGGGAAAATGTGAAAAATGAAGATGCATTTGATGATCGCTTGTCTGTGAGACGTCAGTTTTCGTTGAGGAAACTTCTACGATTGCACGAATAAAATATTTAGAATATTTCGCAATATGATAATGTAATAGATATGTACACGTGCAGATCCCTTTCTGTTTGATTTCTTTTGAAACCTGCCTTTTTTCGAAGGCTACTTCAACCTTGTACCCCATCGTTCGATTTATAATATAACCACGCCATTTGCATGTTGTATATAACCAACTCCAATGCCATTAGACGATGCTAATGAACAAAAAAATTAACTAGTAACTAATACCGATATTAATCGACGTTGAGCTAATGTCCAATAAAAAACATAATTAGAAATATTGAAGTGAATCAAGACTTAATATAAATAGACTTGTTCTAGAACGTTTCTTCCTTTCAATTTTATATTCGATTTCTCGCTGATGGACTCGCCGACGAGAAAGATTCGATTCATCTGATTTAATTGTTTCATCAAATTAACTGACGAACGAAAAACGACGAATTTTATCTCTGGAGTATATCTCCGAAACCCTTTTCAAACATGTGTCTATCAATCCTCGGAGAAACCGCGGCAAACACGCATCTTTTCTCAGATATTTCGTGTCGCATATCCTTCCACGTGGCTCTTTCACATCGATTTCACCAAGTTGCTTACGAGCTTAGCAGCCACCAATGCCAACGTAGTTTCAGCGTTAAAGCCCGGATGTGGGCAAGCTTATCGTCGCGTGGTATTAAGAAGCAAACGCGATTGCTTGGGAAGGGGCAACGCCAGTCGGTTTTTCCACACGTGTCAACGATTATCCCCAAGAGCGAGCGCGGCGATGTCACGTAAAGACCCAAAGCAGAAGAACTCGATCCTCTTGCAAAAGGTTTCCCACCCCTCCCGCTCCCTCCATGCGCCGGATTTCTTCCTTCCCCGAGACTTTTCGTCCTCGTACGTCTGGATAACGAGCAGCCGATAAGACGACGAGCGTCCCCTTTGTCAGCAACCGTCGATTTCGTTTTCCCCCTTTCTCCCTGGAAGGCCAGACCTTTCCAGGGAGGGCGGATTTCTCGGGGATCTTCGAGGAATTCACGCGGCTACGGGTTTCTTTCCGAGGAGAGCCAGAAAGAATGCCGGCGGACGCGTCTTAATCCGAGTAGTCGGCTGCCCCTCTCCCTAACGCGGTCGCCCCTTCGATCGATCGATCGTTCGCCGCTGGTTTTTCATTCCTACGTCTGCTTACACGTGTCGCCCGATCGATTACTCACGAGAATGTAATGAAATTTACTTAGACCTGGCGCGCACAATCTGCGAAACGATGTACACGACAGTGTGTCTAATGCTTGTGGATCCGTGGATCTCTGAAGTTTCGCGAGACTTATCCAACTAGATTAAATAAAATTATGAACATTCTTTTCTCGGGAGCAACACTCGAAAATCCAGAAAAAGAAAGCTTCGACAGCCACGTACGATCGATGCCACGCTATTAATATACGACAATGCGAGAGTCGGACAGAGAGGTGGTGCGTATCGAAGGGGCGAGGGGTAAACAACACGCGTGTCTGTCGTTGGGTCAGGGTCGAGCGCGTAAGCGAGAAAATCGAGAGGGAAATCTGGCTGCTGCCAGTCGATACATCCGCTCTGGTCCTACCCCATATCACGCACGGTGAAATACGTCCCATTCACGAAACGTTACGAAATATATTCCACGTCGGCTAATACCAGTTTCACGATATGTATTAATCAATGAGGGAGAAACGCCGTTTGAAAAACTGCGGAACCATTGCCTTCTTTAAACATTAACCGCGCTGGAATGACGTGCCTCGCACGTCGAGAATTTTTTGTTCCAAAATTGTAATATTTCTCTCAGTTTTAAGTGTATTCAAGTAAAACGACATAGGCAAAACAAATGATAAATTTATTACTCTTCAATCATTTCTATCCAGTGAATATCGTAACGACAAGTTCGAAGAAAAAAAGCGACGAAATTATTGTATACGGTTTGGTCACTCGTTATGGTCCGCAAACAGTTGCCAGCGCAAGCGGTTAAATTTCTTTTGGATAAAATTCATATTGAAATTCCACGTCGCAGTGTAACGCTATTTGTAAGAAGAAAATTTGTCGAAAGGAGTGATACTCGGTGTTGCAGAGTTCCAATGAAACAACTGAACCATTAAGTACTAAAGTTCCTGATAAAAAATTTTTTTTCTTTTTTAATAAAACTCATATTAAAATTCCACGTCGCAGTGTAACGCTACTTGTAAGAAGAAAATTTGTCGAAAAGAATGATAGTCGGTGTTGCAGAGTTCCAATGAAACAACGGAACCGTTAAGTATTAAAGTTCATGATAGACCTTCCTTTCTTTTTAAATAAAATTCATATTAAAATTCGTCACACTGTAACGCTTCCCTAGAAGAAGAAAAATTATCGAAAGAAATGATAATCGGTGTTGCAAAGTTTCAATGAAACAACGGAACCGTTCAGTATTAAAGTTCATGATAGACCTTCCTTTCTTTTTAAATAAAATTCATATTAAAATTCGTCACACTGTAACGCTTCCCTAGAAGAAGAAAAATTATCGAAAGGAATGATAGTCGGTGTTGCAAAGTTTCAATGAAACAACGGAACCGTTCAGTATTAAAGTTCATGATAGACCTTCCTTTCTTTTTAAATAAAATTCATATTAAAATTCGTCACACTGTAACGCTTTCCTAGAAGAAGAAAAATTATCGAAGGGAATGATAGTCGGTGTTGCAGAGTTCCAATGAAACAACGGAACCGTTCAGTATTAAAGTTCATGATAGACCTTCCTTTCTTTTTAAATAAAATTCATATTAAAATTCGTCACACTGTAACGCTTCCCTAGAAGAAGAAAAATTATCGAAAGGAGTGATAGTCGGTGTTGCAGATTAAGAAACGCGGAATATCGACGCGTCAATTTCACGTGCACGCGTCGAGACATCCCCTGAGATCTCCTGGCCGTCAAAATCACCCCCCGGCGCGATATTCGCGCACGACGATGAGAACGACGACGACGACGACGACGAGGCGAACGAGAGAGCAAAGCCCGGCGGTGGTTGCCGGGGTTCGATTGCTCGACGCGCACACAATCGGTCGGCACACGGCCAGAGACCTTCGACAATGGCACACGACGGGGGACGCAATCGGTGTACACACCCTCGGCGCCAGACATTTCGCCGGCTGACCGTTCGAAAGAGCCACGCCGTAATTGAATCGGCGCGGACTTTATTTCGCGCCTCGAAATACTCTTTCTCATCGCGCGTTGGGAACCAGCTTGGTCTCCGAAACAAAATTCGTCTGCGTTAAGAAATCCTCTTGCGCCACGCACGTCGAGAATTTTTTTTTTTTTTTTTTGTCCCAAATTGCAACGTTTTCTCAGTTTCAAGTATATTTGAACGTAACCCAGGCAAAACAGAACGATAAGTTTATTATTTCTTAATGATTTCTATCCAGCGATATCATACCGACGAGTATGTATACGGTGCGGTCACTCGTTATGGTCCGCGAACCAGTTGCCAGCGCAAGAGGTTAATAAACAATACTCGTTGCACGGGAAAGGACTAATTATATAATTGGGAATAAAGAATAATTTCAATCGAGGATTTCTTTCAATTCTGAATCCTTCAGAATTTTCATCTTTCATCGTTTCGATGATGATAATCATTAAAATGACTCAAACTTTTAATATTCTGCACCAATTCTACCGCTTCGTTTCTAAATAATTTCCGCTCGTACGATAAAATCTACCATCGAGCACACAATATATCGTAGAGCAACCCACGAGAGCCACTGGACCTCGTTTTATAACCCTTGGTCCCTTGGAATAATTCGGAAAAAATATACGAGCCAACTTAACGCAGCATTCAACTTCCCCTCCCTCCCGAGAGACTCCACATTTCCTCCTCGAGTCCGATTTAAATAAAACTGCCCCCGAGGCGCTGTCGTCCTCCTGTTCGTCCACTAACCACCCTCCACCCACCATCTTCTTCCTTCTTCCTCTCGTCCTTCTTCTTCTTCTTCTTTTTCCTCCGGCATTTTCGTTTCTTCCGTTATCCCCGAGTGTCTACCACCCAGGCAGACACTCGTCGGTCGTTGAACAGGGGACGAGACGTCAGGCACGAGGGTGCCGGATTCGTGGATACCTTTTTAGACTCGACCGCCTGTCTGGGTCGCAGTTAAAGAGGAAAAGCCGTCGCAATGGCGGCTTCGAGGGATCGAGGCTTCTTCCTCCTAGTACCTGCAACTTCTTCGCCCGCTGGATGACACACGACGGAACGGATACCAGCGATTTTGCCCGCTGCCAGTGACAGCGGTGTGCGGCCAACCGGACCAACGAATTTTCCCTCACCGGGCGACACACCCCTTTCCGCTGTCCAGCTGCCACTTCCGTCGCCGAGGGCTAGAACACCTTGCCACGCGGATTTCTTCTACAGAACGAGGCAGTCGTTCGTTCGAATCGAACTTCGTTTTCAAGATTTCATTTCGATAAGACGCGAAAATATTAAAAAAAAAAAAAAATATTCGTTTATAAAAGTATACATTTACACGAATAAAATCTGCGCACGTCGAAGCATTCGAATAAATTTTAAGCCAACCACCGCGAGCGCCGAAACAAACTACCGAACGACGACGATTCCTCGGTATTGATTTTTCGTTTGCGCGTCACTCGAAGGGGGCAATCTGGCTAACATAATTCATGCACGAACCTAAAACGAGCTCGTCTTAAAAACGGCAAATTTATGAGTCCGCATTTATCACGCCGCCTCCCCCCCCCTCCCCCCCTCCCCCTCCTTCATTTTTTCTTCCTCTACGTAAATCGCGCGACACTCACCCTCTCTTCTTCCCGCACGCAAATCTTCTAGTCGCAGGAGCCCAAAATTCGTCTACGCAGAAACACGCGAGTATCTTATCAATCGATCCATCTATGTATAATAATTCCACCATCGATCGTGCCATTCGTGACAGTTCGAGAGACACTCGGTTTATTCGCAAGATCCTCCTAGTCTTCGCCTTCAATTCCCATCAAGACCTCGTTCCGTGAACGAGGTTTCCCGAGGAACGATACATATACACTCTTCAACCTTCCCCGCCTCCCTCCCCCGGGAGGTTGAAAGAAATCGCGTCGATAGATCGACGGCCGAGGAAATTTACGAGCGGGGGCCGTGGGAGGGAAGCTTTTAAATCAGGATCATCCGGAAGATCCCTAGCCTGGGTTTTCAGCGGCGGCCAGCGGCTTTGACGATCGACTGGAAGGGAGTGGCGGCCAGCTGGAAAACGCTGATACCTGCTCGCCTGTTCCGCCTGGAATTTCGAATCGATTGAGAGAGAGAGAGAGAGAGAGAGAGAGAGAGAAGCACAGAACCCGGCAACTCGGTTACAGACACGGCGCGGTAACCGCTTTTGCCGCGGTTCCAGTCCGTCTTTCCGCGGGCCAACGATCGCTTTAAACTTCCACCGTTGTGCAAAGAGGGAAGAGAGTACTTTTACCGTGGTCACGAGCCGGATGCTACCACGCTCGCCGAGCAAATAGTTGCGGGGATTTCGCGTCTGCGATTTCCGCTCGTTCGCTCGTTCGAAGATTCTCAAAGATACACCACACGCCCGGAAGGAGAGAGAGGAATCTTCCCTCTACCAGGAGAGGAGGATTCGACGTTTCTTCATTGCGAGGATCGACGCTTGATTTCGGGGAGGAAATCCAGACGAGCACCGGCGATTTATTTCACGCGCGAGACTCGGAACGAACCCCATATCAGAGGGCAGAGGGAATTTGCAGTTGGTTAAATTTCATTCGCAGCTCCCGAGGAATGTTCATTTCTCGATTCTCGTTTGAGAAATGGAATCAATATTTTCTGTGCCACGGAAATATTGTTGCAGAGCATACTTCAGAGCTCGTGCTCGCGCCGAACTTTCCTCCAGTTTAGAGGTCTTTCTTTACGAAAATTTATGATCAGTACCACCGATGTGGTCGAAATGACTAATTACTAATTTTTGTTACACATATTGTGGATGTGAAACAGTTTTTTTTTTAGAGATTTAAATATGAAACGCATAAATAAAAACTTGAGTATTTTACAGTTTTTTTTTTATTTCTTTCATTTTAATATCTCTGATGAAAATTGATATTTCTTCTATTCTTCCGATTCGTCTCTTTAAACAGTTGAAGTTACATCGTCAGGGACCTGGTTTTCGCGAAACACCCTCTATACAAAAATTAAAGTAATTCTCTCGTAGCCCCATGATCACGTAAATCCATCGCTGTGGCAGTGACCACAATGATATCCAAACTAACATCATCGCAACGTTTCGAAGCACAATGAACTCAACTTTGGTGCCAAAAACTCCACCTTGAACGTCACTCCAAAACGCAAAAACAAAAAAACCCCATCGATCATCCATGGGGGGGTATGGCAACTCTTTCCACCGCAACGTGTTTCGCAAACACGTTTCCCTTTTGCTCGAGGCTCGCTTTTTCGCAATTGCAAACGTTGCGCGGAACGTTAAACAAACAAACAAACAGACTTGTAAATATTTCGTGCGAGTTTCTCATGGCCACGAACGTGGCAACGGTAATTTCATCCGTGACCGCGGAGAGCGGAGCGCGATGAATTACAATGGCGTCGGAGAGTGGAGGCAAAAAGAGAGAGAGAGAGAGAGAGCAACAGCACACGTCTCGTCGTCTCCGCGGAGCTAGATGATTCACAGAGAGACGTGCGGAGTCTAGACGGAGTATATTTCCGGAAAAAGCAATAAAGACGGGCGCAGGAAGGCCTCTCGCCGAGCGGCAGCCTCGTTTGCGTCAACCTGGCTACGTCCCTGTGACGTCACCGGGCAACATCACACCTCTCGCAAAGCGCAAACGCTCGGCGCGAGCCGCCGAGTCTCTCAGCTACCGGTGACGTAAGGCGATCGAGCGGGCCGTGTCTGGCTTCTAAACCGGCGACCCGGTGAACGGCCAGGTAAATCGTGCCTCGTCGATGACCTAAATCTCGTCCCCACCGTCCCGTCAGCCTCGACGAACATCCTCCTCTTTTTTTATCGTTCAAATATCCTTTCTTCCTTCTTTTCGGAAGACTGTGGAATATAAATCGGTGGTCTATTGGAAGTAACGCACCGCCTTCAAAAGAACAAGACGGAACGAATTAATTCCGGTTTACCGGAATCCTTCTTCGTCTCCTGTGCGACGTTACGTTGTTACCTCGTGTAAGAGTATGATTATACTTGACAGTTTCACAGTTACTTTATTTATTGGAACAAGAGAAGACTTCCACTCCGGAACTTGTAGATGAAATATTGTAATAATAAGATTATAATAATAATTATTATAAAATATTAGAATAATATAATAATAAAATTATAATAATAATTATTATAAAATATTATTATAATAATAAATTATAAAAATATTATGTTTATTAAAAACATCATAAAAATAAATTATAAAAATATTATAGTAACAGCTTATGTTTGCTGCTGAACTAAACTACTTCTGTAGGGCCTTTTTACTGTGCCTATATATCCTTTCCAATTGACTAAGGTACTTTGATTCCTGGTCAAAAGTATCTTAGGACGACTAATTGCCATGCATGACTAATTTCTAACAATATTTCGTCGTCGTACAGGTGGACGTTGTACTCTCTCGATTGGAAATATTCCGAGAATTTCATTTCCCTCTCAACCGTCATTTCCATGGTAGGAACACAGCGACCGCCACCGTATATTATGCATTATGCATCGGCGGTTTTTCCCTAATTAACACTCGACTGCCGACACCGGGGTCACCAACGGTGACTAACAGCATACTCGCCGATGACTACGTCCATCCAAGTTGCCAGCGATCGGTGTCATACGATCGCTGCCATTTGTAAGAAATATATATATATATATATACATATATACACATGTTTAATTACATATTGTACAATTTATACAATTATACACTTGTATAAATCGACGTTTATTTAGAAAGCGCTGCAGCTTGTCCGATTCTAATTGAATCTAATTGACCTCGTCCGTGCATCCAAGCGTCATTCATCATTAGTCTGAAGGTAGCGTCTATATCTGTTTCATGACCTTCAATCTGAATTTCACGTGAATTCCTACTTCCTTCGCACATTCGTCAAATTTTCAATGCGTTGCGTCACGCAACGCGCGAATAACTTCAACTCCGAGCTACGGTTCGCAACCAGGATCGAATTCGCAAGTTCCCCGAAGATTCTCCAAAGTAACGTCATACGTCGCGAACTGTTCACGCGAACCTGCCTCGCGCCTGTATTCTTTTCTCTCTTTTTTTCTTCTTCTTTTTTTTTTTATCTCGAGGATTACATCTGTAATCTTCGCTGTAAGCGCGGTGGCAACAACCTAGGTCGGGAAATCCTATAATTCCTATAATTCCCTCGCTCAACGTTTATCGTGAACACGGTTGTTCACACGGTTGTAAAACAGGATCGCAAACGAATCTCAACAACGCGAAAAATCGTTTACGAGCTTCGAGCTCGAACGAACTGGCAGCACAGACTGTTCTATTTCAGAAAGTTTCTTCTTCGCGCGACCGCGAACTAGACTAATCGATAGTCTGCGTCGATCGGCAGTTTCAAGGCTACTCAGCAAAAAGCCATGCACGCGGATAAGCCGCCGCGAGATTCTGCATCCATTCCGGAAGTTACGAATAAGAGGATTTCGGCTTATTTGCAATTCCCCGCCCTTCGACCTTTCTCCCCTTCCTTCCCTCACCGCGCAGCTGCTTGGCTCTTGCATTTTTAATTACCGACGATGAAAGAACGATGAAAAAAACATCTCGCGATCTTTCCCTCTCTCACGTCGCTCGCGCGTATTTATTATTTAAAGAGGGAAACGCTGCCACGCGATTGCGCGAACATTACGCGCATATTACGAGATTCCGAGTGTTCCGAGATGAATTTAACTCCGATGGAGAATGAACGCTGGAATTGAAAATTGCCGGATGAATCGTAAATCATCGACTTTCAACGTTAAACACTGTTCACGAGTTAAAATTCTATATATATATTATTCTATTATATATATTATAATTATATAAATATAATAATATAATAATGTAATTTAAGTATTCTATTATATATATTATAATTATATAAATATAATAATATAATAATAATAATTAATATATTATATTATTAAATTATAATAATATAATATAATATAATTATATAATAATAATATAATAATACAATTATTATAATTATATATACAGGGTGTTTCGTAACTTGTGGGACCCACTTTGGAAGCTGATTGTGGGTTTTCTTCATCCCAGTTATGATTATTATGAAAAAATTGAATATACCATCCCTGGTAAAACTAGCTTCATCAGTGAAAAGTATGGTAGATATAAAACTCTCTTCACGTTCACATATTTGCAAGAACCAAGTAAAAAAAAAAAGAAAGATGTTAAGTAAGTATTATTTGTAAACAGTGCGAATTTTTGCTTACGAACTATTGATGGACATTCTTGCTTACAGACAGAGTTTGCTCTGTTTATAAAAGTCATTATATCTCATAAATAAAGACAGATAGGACATATACTCCAGAAATGAGTCTCACAAGTTACGAAACACCCTGTATATTATTCTATTATACATATTATAATTATATGAAATTAGAATTATATATTATATATACATTCTATATATTATCACATATATATATATATATATATATAATTTTAATTCTATATCTCTATAAGATTACTCATTTATTCAAACAGACAAAAGTAACTTAAAACATTTCAGCGAGAGTTTACGTTCTCAGACTGATTGTTTGTCATTACTCGAGGGAAACGAAATGTTTGTCACTATTAAACGAATTGTTTGTCATTATTCGAGGAAAACGAAGAAAACGATAAACGAAAGATCTGGCACTGGATCGGTTCTCGAGCTCGATTTTTACAAAGGCGTGGAGTAAAATTTTCGAAAAGAAAAAAAAAAAAAGAAAACCTACGACACGTAAGGTTAAAAAGTTCGTTCGAGGAAACGACATATACATATATTTCATATGCAGCGAGAGAGCCAGAACACCATCGGCGGAGTTCGAGCGACGCGCGAAAGAATTCGAGGAACGAACGAGGAGCACGCGTTTTTCCCTGGCTCGTCCATTTTATTTTTTATTTTTTATTTTTTATTTTTTATTTTTTTTCGTTTTTTTGCTTTTTTTATTTCCTCGTCCCGATGGCTTCTGCACACGCTTCGGCCCCGTCGTCTCGTTTGCTTTTGGCAGCCGAACAACCCCGCGCGTCGATGCACCGCCGCACTTGGACGCCGCCCAAACGTAATAAATTTCAAATCAGGTCATTGCTTCTCTTTGCACTTAGACCGATGCGTCGAACCCCAAAGCGCTCGTCGGCGTGAACAGCGAACCGACCATCGTTTGCACTAGGTCCACGCCACCGTTTACATTCCGAACAGTCACCGGGAAAGCCGTTTCGCGATTTTCATATCGGCCACCGTGTCCACCGTCCGTCGTTTGCCAGGTTTATGCTCGTAATGATTTGGATATTTGACGTGGACAACTGATGTTTCGATATATTGTGAATTTAGAAAGTTTGATCGTCCGTAAGTCATTCGTTTCTACGTGTCGAGACGAATCCTTCGCCGCGTTTTGTACTTTCGAGAGCTGTCTGAGAATATTCTGACATGACGATACTGTCAATCGTTAGAAATTCAGGGATGAAATTGATTCTGCCGTGAAAAAGCGCGAAAGAAAACAAAGAATACAATTTTTTTTAAAGCCTCTGAGAATTTGTCGAGTATGCTCTGAATTTAGGTGCTTCTATAGACGTGACAAGAGAGAATAATTAACGGAATTAATTAGCTATTAATTACGCGTGAATGTACGAAAATAAAAAAACGAAATGCGAAGCTCGAGGAATTTATTTATATTACACGTGTAGCAAGGAAATTTTTAACGAAAAACACACTTTCGAACAAATTTTCGCACCTGTACCGGAATTAACTTAAAAACTAGTCCTAACCAAGTATGATAAATTTAAATTATTGATAAGTTTTTAGATAAATGATTGACGAAACACGATTTTCTCGAGAACAATTTCATCGATAAAACTTTCATTTCAAAACGAAACAATTTTATTCTTCCTTTTCTTCGCACTGAATCGTCTCCTGCTCGCTTGCACCACGGGACACCCTATGTAAAAGTATACATTTCCGAATGATCGTAGCGACACAAAGTAATAACAATCTGAGCTACGAGGACCCTTCGTTTGCGTTTCGTGTATTACTTGTTGCACTGTGTTTGACGCACTGAGCTTGATTCGAGAGAGACAGAGAAAGAGAGAGAAAGAGAGAGGGTTTATCGGCCGCTTCCACCAGCAAGATTATCGTTCAAGGCACGATTGGCGGAACTGTCGTGAGAAATGAAACGACACACGCGTCGCGATTGGTCGTCCCGTTGGCGAATTGATTTGTTACAGCCAGCCGTGTTAATGATCAACGAGGAGAGCCTCGTGAGAACGTGAAAATCTGATCGATTTCGAGCCGACGACGCGTCAATGTCAACGATATAACGCGGGATTTTAGCCTCCGAATGAGAAAATTCTTCGCGCGATCGAAGAAACAGTCGTGAAATCGGAACGCTGAAAGACAACGCGATTGTTTGGACTCGATCGGTTGTTTTCTCGATTCCCGTCACGTGCAAATTAACGCGCTCGTGACGCTCGTCCACGCTCGGCCGTTTCGCCACTCTAATCGATGACTAACTTAACACGTTCCGTGCCACGTGGCCTCCCCCTACCCCCTTTGATGATTAACCCTCCGACTACTGAACCTCAGCGTCCCGTGGCGGGGTCATTTCTGACTCACACGGATATCCCACTAATATACATATTTATGGTATCGTCCAGACGGTTCACCGATAATGTATAGAGTGTGACGGTTGCTCAAGACCGAGGATCTCACTGATATTGTTAACAATAGCCGACTCTTATAAGAACATGTTCGAGTATAAAGAACAAATAATAGTCACATGAATAATAAAGTTATATATATTTACTATACATTCACTGTCATTCACTGTCAGAAACGTCTTGTGCAAATTGAGCGAAAGAAGACAAAGACAAATTGCTCGTTGGCAATGGAGACATTGCGTCGACAGATAGAAACAACGGGAAAAAGTAATAAAAAGAAGAAAAATATGAATAAAAACAGTAAATTAATAATAAAAATAGTAAAATATTAGAATAGCGCTGAAAACTAGAATCTAAATAGTAAATACAAAAATTATGCAAAATGCTAAATACAAAAATAGTATAAAATACTAAATACTAGAAACAAATAATACAAACTGTTAAATTCTAAATCATAAAATACTAAAGCAATAATAAAAACACTAAAATATGAAGTAAACTTTGAAATAAAAGATTGCTTCGATTTGCTGCACAGGAATTTTCTAAAATTCTGGAGATTTTATATATTTGTGACGGTATATTCTTCGAAATGTAATTTTCTAGAATTCTGGAGATTTTATATATTTGTGACGGTATATTTTTCAAAGTGTAATTTTCTAAAATTCTGGAGATTTTATATATTTGTGACGGTATATTTTTCAAAGTGTAATTTTCTAAAATTCTGGAGATTTTATATATTCGTGACGGTATATTCTTCGAAATGTAATTTTCTAAAATTCTGGAGATTTTATATATTTGTGACAGTATATTCTTGAACACTCGACCAATTTTTAATAAAATGTTAATAGAAGCTTCAATAGCGCGTTAATTTTCTTGCTACGATTGTTATACTTTAGTCGTCGGTTTATCTCTAGTGTTAAGTTGTAAACAATCGCAAGAAGCCAATCAGTAGCGCTTCCTCGATGCAATTATATACATGGTGGGCTAGAAATCGCTTCCTAATGAAATAAATCTGTAATCTTTTCATCGTGCATTTAAAACAATAATTTCGATTGATAACTTTCAAAACATAATAGAAAGATCGTTTGTCGAAATTTAATTTGAAATCGACAAAATTACTTATTTTTTTCTTACGTTTCTGTTAGGAAAAAAGAAAAGAAAATAGGCGGGAAGAAACTTTTGGCCCTGCTCTCTGTAGAAACATCTGTAAATGAAACTGCCTATTTATATGCACGTGGTTCAGGTTCAATTGAAAAGAATGTCGATTCAAAGCCGAAAGCATTGTGAATTGATGACTACGATCAAACAGTGTCTGTGGCACTGTCCGACGCGAAATCCGAACAGCGCGATCGCGCTTTACATGCCACTGACAATGAATCATCAGAGTTTAACGATTCCTACGGTCGTCGGCTTGACCGTGAAAAAAAACGGAGTACACGCCCGCTTCGAATTTTCCTGCCGTCATTCGAAGGCACAAACATTTTGCGAATGGATGAACGCAAACGCATGGAAAATCTTCGTCGAAAGAAACAAGAGAATACGAATCTTATCGTCGAACGAGCCAACACACAATTGATGGAATAAGCCCGAAATAAAGAATCGAGGAAAGAGAAAGGGGAGGGGAAAAAGAAACGAAGGATGTTGGGCGCGTTCACGCGGAAGAGGAGGCGAACGCGCGAGGAAGCGGAATGAGAAGGAAAAGACCGAGAACGGGACGTGAAACGAGGCGAGAAGGAGAAACGTAACGGCGGGAATCGGTGTTAAAAAAAAAAAAAGAAACAAACGGCGTTGCTCGCTAGACGACGCCGCGTAGTCGCGACGACGAGGAAGGTTTTCTCGAAGGTGAGACGACGAGACCGACGTGGAGTACGTGACTCTCTCCAGTTCTGACGTCTTTTCCTCCGGTTCTTGCCGTGCACGGTTTCCTTCTAAGAGAGCACGCCCCGATATTATTATTCCTAAGAACATCGCGATCGCCGACGTGAACGCGAGGAAAAAGATCGCCGCGAGAGAGAGAGAGAGAGAGAGAGAGAGAGAGAGAGAGAGAGAGAGAGAGAGAGAGAGAGAGAGAGTACCGTCTCCGCTCGTCAGCCTCTGGGGCTGATTTTAAGTAATAAACTATTAATATTTAAATTAATAATAATATAAATTTATACAAATTTAATAAATGATTATAATAAATTTATTAAATTTAATAATAAATTTATATAAATTTAATAAATTATTAATATCTACAAACCATAAAAATATTGGTATTTTATATATAATGTTTGCTTTGTGATCAGGAATTATCGAAGCATCATTTCAGAACATTAATTCGAATAGAACTTAATAGGCCTGGAATATGATCGAACTTATAATTCTATTATTACTAGTCATGCTTTTTTAATAATTTTTTTTATTGTTATACTATTTATAATTGGAGGATTTGGAAATTTTTTAATTCCATTAATATTAGGATCTCCTGATATGTAGCACTTCCACGAATAAATAATATTAGATTTTGATTACTTCCACCGTCTTTATTTTTATTATTCTTAAATCATTTATTTTTTTCCAAATTCAGGAACTGGATGGACTGTATATCCTCCATTATCATCATATTTATACCATCCGTCTCCATCTGTTTGATTTTACAATTTTTTTCAATTCACATGACTGGAACTTCATCAATTTCAGGATCTTTAAATTTTATTGCTACAATTTCTTCATTGTAGCAACAAACTTTTGCTTCAATGTTGAATGATCAATTTGTAATTTTATACATTCTTCAAGACTCGGATGATTTCTCGTAAAATAAAATAAAAGTCTCTGTACTCTATTTTTTTTTTTACTTTAACACGTCTCTGACTGAAAATTTCATACTTCAGTTGATAGTTCTCTAGTGTTAAGAAGAAAGCCATTATGAAAAACAAAGGAAAAATTTCTTCCAAGCAGCATTGCCATAGACGATTATTAAAAGTTGTTAGTATCGTTTGCACGCGAGACGCTATTTTAAGGGTGAAAAGTAGAACATTAGACGATCGATTGGTCGATGAATCGCAAAATGAAGTCTCGTCTGCGGTGGTACCGCAAACGTTTCACGGTTCGGACGAGAAGAAAGCCAAGTAAGAAAAAAACAATCGCAGTTTGCCGCAACCAGAAACTCCCGCTATAGCACTAGACATAATATTTACTTCTGCCCACCTGCACCCTCCGACAGTGGCGGCCATCTTGCATTGGGAAGGTCGGCTGGAAGGTCTGAAGTGCACGTATGTACGTACGTTCTTGCATACGTTCATTAATTACGTCGCGAGTTCAAGAATCAAATGTCGATCAATTTTTGAAATTAATTCAAGAGTGAATCAGAGAAACTCGAAGAGCTCGATTCTTTCGTTTCTCTCATCTTTCGAATTTTTAACGCTCGAACGACCGGCTGAAAGATAGATTTCTATCGGTGAAGTTAGAAAGCGCCAAATTCAAATTGAAAGATAGTGAGAGATAATTAAAGACGATGTAGTAAATGTACAATATCACAGACTGGAAAAATTATTCAACTGTGAAGAATAAAGAAAATTTCAAGTTGAAGAGCTCGCGTAATTTATACCGATGACCGAGGTATAAAAGTTTCCATCAGAAATGTTAAAAAGAAACAGAATATCTTTCTTATTTATGTATTTTACGAAGAATCAATTCAAGTCTCTAAAATCTATAAAAATATATGTATCGAAAATATTGAAATGGTCATTTTGACCATTTGGGTAGTTCTAGTGTTAAGAAATCAAGAGGATGCAAACGTAGTCCAATTATCGATTCTCAATTTTGAAAGTTCGCTAAAAAAATTCGTGACAAACGCGTGACAATAACTGCGGATAAATGCTAGGTTCAACAGATGACTGTGACACATTCACGGCCAAAAATTTTACTTTGCTTCGATGCGAGTCGAGTATTATCGCGTTCTATGAGATTCTTTGAACCCCAAAATTTTCAAGTCGAGAGTATCGCGACGCTAGCGTGGCCAAAAGAAACGCGTTGCAAGAAAAATCTACTCCGCGCTCATTACTCGCCGCGACACATTCTTTTCTCCTTCTTTTTTATTTTTTATCGGCAATATCGTTACACGCCGGATAATTGGAAGCCATTTCAAGTTTTCCGCTCTCTGTCACTTCTCTCTCTCTCTCTCTCTCTCTGTTATCGCCTCTCTATCTTTCGATCCCTTGTTCAGTCTCTTTTTTTTCGTTTTTTCCGCATTGCTTCGAATGAATGTGCAGTTGTCTCTCGTTCGGTCGGCTGTACACACACACGCACACGTACGCACGCACAAGCGTAACGTAAAATTAAATCGAGTCAATTAAGAACGCGTATTAATTTTGCTCATTAATCATCGGGCTGCGCGGGTACATCGATTATTTATTCGTAAATCAAATTTAATTACTGGCCGCGCGACCCCCGGGGGGTTGGATTTACTCGACCGAATAAATCAATGATTGTCCGAGGCGAGTAAGCAGCCAGAGGAGGAACGGGTATCGACCAAAACGAACGTCGTCTCCGTGTGCATTTGTCGCGATGAACGAATCGCAAGTTGATTATCGCTAATGTCGGAATTTTCGTTATTGTTTCTCGGGTTAATCCCACGTAAGCTCAAGCCATATCGGCCACCATTTTTCCGCCCAGGCACAAGCCCATGCCCATAAATTTGTTCTCGCCACCGCGGCGAAGAAGAAGAGAGAGAGGAGAGAGAGGAGAGATTCAACGATTCCCGATTTCTTTCCACGACGGTCGGGGCATCCGAAAGAAAATCCAGCCTTTCACTTCCACGTGTCGAGCATCTGTAGCCACGCGCTAGAAAACGAGGGGTAGAGAGACGGGGCAAATTCGGGTCACGTGCCAGACGAACACTTGGAAAATTCCATTTTCAACGTGCACGGCCAACACACGTGTACGGCGTACGTTACGAACGACCCCTTAAGCCTCGATGGCACTCGCGTAGATCCGAGAAACGAGCTGCGAGCCGACGATATAAAGTCGAGACGCGCCTCGGGACCAACGTCGAACGCGATATCGATCGCCAGTCACTTTCTCTCGATTCGTTCCTTGGATCGGATCGCACGCGTAGAACAGGTGCTTGGGAAAACTCGTCGGGGACGGAATTCGTCTGGCCATGTGTCGGCCTTTCGTCGCGCGAAAGCCAAAGTGAACGTTTTTGCAAACTCGCGTGCGACTTCGATTTATGACTGAAAAACGACTTGGCTACGGTAATCGGCTCCATTACTTAATCGGGACTGCACGCCGAAAGTATATTTTCTGAGTCTGTTAATCCGCTTTGATATGGAATCTTTTTTTTTTTTTTCGAGTTCCCTGGTAACATTTTGGACAAGGAGTAGAATGTTCTTCTCCTTCTTTCTTCGTTTAAATTTTTCTCTTTCGAGCAAAGATTTAACCTAAAGCTTAATTGAAACTCTAACCTAACCCTAAGTGTAACTAAAAATAGAACCTAAAACCTAACCTTTAATCTAAATTTTCAAGAGATTAACAGTTGACTAACCCAACCTAACTAAAAATGGAATCTAAAACCTAACCTTTAATCTAAATTTTCAAGAGATTAACAGTCGAAAGCTATAAATTATATTGTTATATAATATTATGTAATTATATAAGATTATAAATTATAATATTATATAATTATATAAGATTGTAAATTATAATATTATAAAATTATATAAGATTATAAATTATAATATTATATAATTATATAGGATTACAAATTATAACATTATAAAATTATATAAGAGTACAAATTATAATATTATATAATTATATAAGATTATAAATTATAATATTATAAAATTATATAATATAAACTTTTCTGTAATCCAATAGATTATAAAAGATTTTTTTTTTTATTGCAGTAATTTCGTACAGCAATATCGTATAAATATAGAAAAAAATAGAGAAAAACTCTTGATGGCTAAAGTGCATTATATATGTATTTTTAATAATGCGATTACTTCAATATGTCATACGATACGTATCGAAATTGCAAAAATATCCAAAGAAAGTGCTTTTAAACTCGTCAAAAGTTCCAGAAAAGTTCTAGGTGCCTAAAATATTCTAAAATTAGACAAGAGAAAGTGGTGGGAAATCTTCTTCGGCTAAACGCGACGATTACGTATCTCGGGAGAACAGAGAGTCTACCGCCCAAGTAAATTGGCCCTCGACGAAAAACCAATTCGCCTTCTTTCCTTGACATGTTTGCGGACGCGATCTCCGCGATGCAAGACGTCGGGGGTAAGAGTGGCGGAAATACAAGCTGAAAGGGGTGGTTTACGTGGAGAGAGAGAGGAGCTCGTAGCGAGAAACCAGTTCAGGCGCAACCATGTTGCAACTTGAGCAGGCCGAGACGAAACGAGACGAAACGAGACGAGACGAGACGAGACGAAACGAGACGAGACGAGAAGGTAGAAGGGTAGACGCCGGTCCGTGATCTAATTTGCAAGGCAATCTAGGATAACAATGGTCGCGAAACCGGGAGGGTGGACCTGGTTTCCTCCGACGGAACCCGCAACTGGCAACTTCCTTCAGCGACCTTCGTTCCTCGCTGGATTTTCGCCGGCGTTGATCCTTCGCAATCGAGATTTCGCGAGGGACTCCACAGGAAAACAGCCGGTGCACGATGCATTCGCAAAAGCCAGCAATCGCGCATCGATTTGCAAATTCACGTTTCGCAGTTTTATTGCGGTGAGGAAACCTCGTTGCTCTGAATTTTTTCCTGCGTGCGGTCGAACAAAAGAGCGAGGCAACTGTCGCAGCGAAGAAGACTTGGAACTGTTTGTTTTAGCCAAGTTTTAAGACATAAAATATGAGAGTATAGTTGTGAATCTATGAAGACAGAGGTTTGAGAGTATATTGATATATTTGATATTTATATATTTACTTATATATTTTTATTCTTTATTATATATATATATATATATATTTTACTTTATTATATATTTATTTATTTTATATATTATATATTTTTTTTATATTTTATATATTATATATATATTTTTTATTATTATTATATAAACGTGGGTTTAAAATTTTGTTTCATTTTGTAGCAGCAATTTCGTATCTTTCGAACGAGTAGCTTCAAAGGATTTTGGATTTAGTGGATTTTACAATGCTTGTAGAGACTTTCTGTGAACATCTTGTGCGTGCCATGTGAAATTAAAATCGTTTGCACTCGATTATCTCTTCAAAAGGAACATCGTGCTTAAATTAAATAACTGACGGACTTTCTTCTTTTATCGATGATAATTATGATAAATGTAGGTATATGTGTTTGGTGTGTGATACAAAATAATGCAACAACGTAAGAAGAACAAAAGAATTTCAAAAGAAGAAATTCTCGAGGACAGATTTGAATAATTTGTTGGAATAATTCGCGAACTAAACTTCTTACCGGCGTCTTACGAGAGAAATTATTTTTCGAGAGACTGAAATTATGTATCATTAACTTCTCTATATTTTACAATACTACACTTGACTTGATTACTCTGAACGATATCACACGTTAGAAAAATACAATCAATAAAATTTGAAAAAAGTGATTCTTTCCACTGCGACGCCATTTTACACTTCACTCGCTATATCCGAGAGCTATAAAAGGGTTACCATTTGCAATCCCCTATATTTTTTTATTCCCGATTCTCTGTACACTCCCTGAAACGACAAGTCTCAAAATCTTAAGTGCCCAACTTTCGCGAAGACAAAGACGGAGGCAAACACGTGAAAACACGCGCGTGAAGATTTAAGCGCGTCACGTGTCACTGCGATTCATTGAAATCGATCGAGGCCTCATCGAGCGGTGGCCATTTTATCGAGCCTTGAATCGAAAATTTATCGACTATTAATTTCTATTTACGTGTACGGAGTCCGCCGAGTGCCGTAAGCGCGCCGAGGCGTATAGATCGATAACGTCTAGCGTCGTCGTCGTAGTCGTCGTCGTCAACGACGACGTCCACGGAGGCAAACAATACGTCCCGTGTTCCGGAAGTCCGACGTCAGGGCCATAAGCACGTCGTAGCGCGAGACAAATCGAATCAGGGACGTTCCCTCTCTATCCGTTCGACTTCCCGTTTCTCTCTCTCTCTCTCTCTCTCTTCTTTCCGTGTTCCCGACGTTGATGTTATCAACTCTTGTCGCGTCTGCTGGAAATAAATCTTTTGTGGAAGCGGCGACGAAGGATCTCTCTCTCTCTCTCTCTCTCTCTCTCTCTATCTATCTATCTATCTATCTATCTCTTTCCTCTCTTCTTGGGGGGAAAGAAAGTCGCTGGCCCTTGAAAAGGTGGAACGAATCGGGAGAAAGAGAAACGAAGATGGATACAGATGTCGACGAGGGTGGTCAAGACTGCTGCAAACTGCAGAATCCACATTCATCGATCACTGCGTGATATCGAATCCATGTAGCAACGTGTGATCATTAGTTAAAAGCATGGCCATATTTTGACTAATAAATCAACCAAACGTAAAGGGTGAAAACTGTTGGTTGGCGCGAAGTAGAAATTCTCGTTGCACGATCCTGGAAACGTACGAGAGTCGATTTAGAGAGCCAACGTGCCCCCTTGCAGATCCACGCAGTCTACCGCGAATAAATCGTTCGCGGAAGCGATGGATGAGACAAAGAGAGAGAGAGAGAGAGAGAGAGTGAGTGAACCTGCGGGAGGAAGGGGAAACTTTGAGGAAAAGAAAGTCTCGTCTGGAGGAGAGGACAAAGGTGAAAAAGAACAAAGCGGCGACGGGCGAGAGAAAAAGTCTGAAAACGGGGGAAAGCAAGATCGACGGAAGCGGGAGAGAGAAAGAGAGGAGAGACACGGAATGTGGGCGCGCGAGAACCGCGTGGTCTGGTTTTCCAGACAGGCCACCGAGAGGAAAACATGTGGGTTAGATAGGCGCAGCTGCGCTACCATCCCGACCGAGATTAGATATCACCAGCTTTTTTCCCAGACAGGCTTCGACGTTCCGCGAATCGCGTAATAATCACGTCGAAGGTCGACGACGCCCGTCAGAACCACCTCCGCTCGCGTCGTTTGGTGGAAGGAAATCGATCACGCTGTTGGGAATCAATCATTATCATGTGACTGAGTTCTTTAAGCCAAAGTAAGGATCGAACGAGAATATATTTATATATAGAGCAAAACAGATACATTCCAGAGTAGGAAAGCTGTGATAAACGTGGGTTGGGAAATTAATAGTTTCAAAGTTGTAAACGATTTTTTTGAAATTTCCTCAAGTAAAAATATATTCTAGGAATGAGTGCGGTAATTCTTTTAACACGAAGGTCAATACTATCTACCCTAGAAGTTAACACTGTTTTCTATTCGCTCTAATAGTATAATCGGCACGGTAGAAAGGATTCGCAGACAGTATTGTATTTTCAGCCAGTATTGCAACAATAAGTTCCAACAGTGGAACTCGTCTCCACTATTTCCCCTCTCTGTCTCTATGATTCAAAGATGGAAGAGGCGAAATGTTATCAAAATTCTGGCCAGTTCTTTAATGGTCAGACAGTTTGTTATCTATTACGCACTATGAAGAAATGTACGAAATTTCAGATGTACGATCGTCGAAAGATCGCAGCATTAGAAAATTATTTCAACGTTTCTTTCTCTATGATCTTTAATAGAGGATCTGTAGAATTGAAAGAAATCTTAATGACTAGTTCATTCGATCTTCAATCACTCAATATCGTCATTATTTTTACAATTATCGAGCTGAGAGCTACGTTTAACCTTTATTGGAGCAGGCAATATAACTTTTTGCGTATCCTGCGCATAATCATCGCTTGTTCTATAAAAAGAGAGAGAGAGAGAGAAAGAATTCGATGAATTATTAATTGATTCACGAAGCGTTCGTTCTGCGAATTTGAACGCGAAGCATGCCCCGTGGCGTCGAGACCGCTCGATCAAATTAATTAACCGCGAAGATAGAATTATGTAAAATCGATCGGTTAACGCATGATTTAACGATCGCGAGACAGACGGCTGCATCGAGGGATCGTGAATCATCGACGCTGGTAATTTCTTGAAGACTATGCCGATTATATTAAGAGTAACAGTTTTTAGATTATCGGCGTGTATTTATACGCGCGGCCGTATCGGCAATGGGATATTGTCAATTCATGATACAGTAGCTGAACGTTCTAAGAGAGATTAAAGGGGATACGGTCCGTACAGTCCAATGATAAACATTTCATCCACTGAAATGTTGATTCCTGACCTGATTCGTGCGAACTGTCACCATCTTACCGACTGCGTCTTATATTTAGTCGAACGGATTTAGACGAAAAATGAGATCGAATTACGATTGAATCGAGCAATCATTTAACGCGATTTCCAGTTTCCATGGGCATGAAAAACTTACAACGAGGAGCTCGATATTTCTATTAGTAAAGGAATATTTCTTTCGAAACGGGGGGAACGATCGCGCTTGGATGACGCTCGAATTTTAGATTGGGAACAAACTGACGTAGATCACTAAGAAATACCGAATTCCATCGATTTGTGAATTCGAAATACCTTGATTTATTTATTTAACACAGTCCGAGGGAAAAGTAAAAGGAAGAAAAAGGAGCCAAAATCTCTTTGGACAGTCACTCCTAGAGATTCTATCTTTAATCCATGAATGGACTGTTAATAACCATGTAACACGTGCTATCTGAAGATTTATATAATTTCCAATGATTCCGCTCCTTTTCTCAATTTCTCCTCCCTCGTTCTTATGAGAACACCGTGTGATAGCGATTTTTTTCCTAAGAAGAATTTATAGATGAAAAACATACCAAAGTTGCCGTCAAATGTTTTCACCTTTCAAGACGAATCCACCAGCTGTCTCGATGACAGAATTTTCCGAATTGGAAAGAAAAAGAGAAAAGAGTGATGAGGAATGACTCACCGGTGTGCCAGGATGACGATGATGGTCTTGCAGCAGCAGACGTCGTTGGTGCGACGCCGGCAGCTCCTCGCGATGATGGTGATGATGCCGGTGATGATGATGTCGATGGTGATGCAGGATCGAGGCGGAGGCTGGCTCGTGCAGTAGCAGCCGACGATGATGAAGATGATGCGACACCGTCGCCAGGACACCGACCAGTGCTCCGACTACCAGGACGAGCACCACTGACACGATGTAGCTACTCGCGTTCACTGTCAACAAGAAAATTCCTTCGATTAGACATCCGAAATCTACTCGCGCAAATTTTCGTTTCTACAAACGAGTAATGAAAACGAGAGAGAGAGAGAGAATGAAAGCTTCGAAGAGAATTAGAGGAGGGAGAATTAGAAGCTTCGAATGCTATTGTTTTCACTTCGTTCGAAAACATTTTACGTACATTTTTATTCGTTACCTCGGGGATTTTTTTTTTTTTTTTTTCTTTTTTACGTAATGAAATTTCCCACAGATGCACGAAAATTTGCAGTTTAGTGTGATAACTAACCCCTTAATTGGAATGACGTGTCACGCACGTCGTGAATCTTTTGTTCCAAAATTGTAACATTTCTCACAGTTTTAAGTAAAAAAGTATGTTTAAGAAATTACATTTAAAAGGTGTTAAAAAATTAAATTTAAAAAGTATATTTAAGGAAAACGAAATTGGCAACCGGTACCGACGAGTTGAAAAAGAAAGCGACGAATTATTGCGTACGATTCGGTCACTCGTTACGGTCCGCAATCAGCTCAAGTGGTTAAGATTGAATAATAAGACGATGCAAACGCAATATTTGGGATAAGTTTGATGAAAAAAGAGTCATTGGAACGTCCAATGTTCCGACGCAAAATTGCGACGATGCAAAAAAAAAAAAAATACTTTTACGCCCAGCATGAATGGTATTGGCATGAAAGACCAACAACACGGTAAGAATTTTTTTTCCATTTCTTTTTGGAGTTTTCAAGGTCGTTTGTCCTACGTATTCTTTTTTTATTGCATCGTATGGCTAGCAAAAGAAAAGGAAAAAAGTGAAACGACACTGAATGTATTCGAAAATTCGAGTTTCACGTAAAATATTTGCTGTCACGATTCGAAAAGACATTTAGGCGGGCCACCCTGTACATCTTCAACGGAGGAACAGCGTGCGTTGTAATCTGCACGACAGTGATAAGTGATAGGCGGTTTTTTTTTTTTTTTTTTTCACGGTAATACTTCTTTCCAGGCCGTTTCCTGGGGGATCTACAAGTTGATTCGGGGGAAATATCACTCAAGATAAGTATAACTCTGTGCACGCTGATAGAGCGAGCCAGGGCCGAGCAAGCGACTTCGTTTCTACGAAATCTATCGAGAGACGTTCTTTATCGTGCAATTTACCGTTGACTAGAAATAACAAATAAATAAATTACAAACTCATTGTGTCCGTTCTTAATTTCACGATGACGAAATTGAGAAAAACGATTCACCAATGACAAGTAGTGAGAGCGTCGCTATAATTACGGCGCGAGTAACAGTCTGACGAGTCAAACTTTCCTCCGACTGAGGTACAAAGAAAGCTTCTCGCGCGACGATGTAGCAAAAGGTATCGACCAACATCCCGTTTCTCAGTCAATTTCGTACGTGATGCGTGAAAAAGACTGGGAGTTCTCGCAACGCTTCGCAAACCTTCGGCGGAGTTTCCATCCTTCGGGACCGGGGGCCCTCTCTTCTCATTCACAGAGTGTACGCGGCTGGAAAATTTCTTATAGTCACGCGTGCTCGGCATCCTCTGCGCCCGACATCTCAAGTGGCTTTGTCTCCGTGCACGAAATTTCGTTCGCGAGACTGTATGTGTACATACGAGTCGTGCAAGAAAGACGGCGACTGGCTCTCGTCAGAATTTCACTACACCTCCGCGAATTACAGAGAACCTGTTTTTCGTATCTTCGTGAATAGTTGCATCCAGGACCATTGCGACAAAACTATTGTACAGGGCGTTTGCGAAGTTTGGTGATTAAACTTTGTCGGTACGTTTTACACATAAAAGTGTTACAAAACGAAACGACGAAACGAATGCTTCGTTTTGATAAAAATATTGAAATATAGAAGATGTAAAGTCTGATGACCAGAAAATTGATTCATCTCGACTGATTTGCCGTTGAAAACATTTGTCGCACAATTTTTGTTTTATGGGGTTCCTTGCTACACCTTTTACTCACTTTAATCTTATTTTTATCTATAAAACTATCAAGCTACTGAAACAGAATAGAAATAGAAAAACAGTGAAATACAACAGAACACTCGAGCTTTTATTTATGTACTTTATAAAAAAAAAATCATTTGAATCTCTAAAAATATATTGTTTCACGTCTACAATATACCTAACAAAAATGATGAATTAGTCTATTTCGACTACCTCGGTAGTTCTAATGTTAAAAGACAGTCGCACTCTCTTCAACGTTTCACACGCGATAATTCCTCTTGGAACGAGCTACATACACGTTCATCCGAAGAAACAAATTATATAATTTCATTTAAACTGGAACTTGATTTGTTTAGACTACCAAAGTACGTCCACCCTCGAGACGAGGTGAATTTTATTCAAAACATTCTCCCTGCAACGAACAGTTTCGGAGTTAATTGCGAGGGGCAGCGTGCATAAAATTCATTCCATTTTCCCTTCTAAGCCTCAGCTTAGACGTTTTTGTCTTGTAATCGCAAGAAGGGCAAGGTGCAAGTGGGATAAGGCGGGCGACGTCGCACGCTCGTAACTTGCCCGTGTAGTCAAAGAGGTGAACCAGAAACTACGTTTGTGTGTGTGTGTGTGTGTGTGTGTGTGTACGAGGAGGTGACGGCAGCGATTGGTGGGACAGGATGAGACACGACCATAAAACCTTATCAACGTTCATCATCGTTGGTTCAACGGTTTCAACCGCTCGTCACTCGGGCGCTCGTTAAACGCTCTATGAGTCGCGACGTGGCCCCGGTGGCCATCCACGAGTCGGGACTCTCCGTCGGCAACCGGCGACGAGAAAAAAAAAAAAAAAGAAAGAAAGAAAGAAAAGAAAACGAAGAAAAAAAAAAGAAGAAGCAAGCAGCAAAGGGCGAAAGGAGGTCCCTGACCCTGTGGCTGAAACTTCGTCGAAACGGTCGCGCGCTAGTCGCCACATTCACGTGGACAAAGGACTCAGCATCGGGGAACTCGCTCGAGACCGATTTTTCGCTGCGCCCGGCCCTATCGTTCACTGATATGATTCTGAATCGGCGAGTAATTTTATCCTGTGCGTTCTAGTTCCAAAGAACTTGTTTCGTAATTAAATTTACTATCCTCTTGAATGATTTTCTCTGAAAATTCGCCGTACCATTTTCTTTCACTACTTTACGAAATTAGTTACCATTGCATAGAAGAAGTTACCGTATCTTCAGCTGATGTGTAATCGAAAAATTGGACACAATATTTGTTAAACGACGATACTGTTAAACGATATTTAAGTAAAGAAATATTAGACAATAATTAAGGAAGTATAAAAGTCTAGTTTTACCTAGGAATCATAGTGATTCCTAAGTAAAACTAGACTTTCTTCAAAACACACAGGGAGAAAATGTCCCTTGATTAACATAATGTACGAAATATCGACGATCTTTCAATTATGTTGCCAGTGGCATATATAATATATTAAAAATTATATATAATATATTAATATATTATAATATAATATAATATAATATAAAATAATATAATATAGTATAATAATATATATTATAAATTCGGATATATTCGGCGAATATATATTTCCAATCTCCACATAACTCCGATCTCCAATAATTCGGATATATTTCGCAAAATGTATATTTTTAATCTCCATTACTCGCGCCACACCCTCGGCCGCCATCGGGCTCGGAACGAAAAGCTACCGTGCGAGTAACGAAGGGCCGTCGAGGTCCTGTCGAAGGCTAGCTCGCAGCAGTCCAAAGTCGCCAAACGGTCTCGCGTGTCAATATTTGACGGAGCGTTTAGGACGTCTGGCGTCTGGACGCGTGGATCGCCGCCCCCTCCCTTCTCTCACCCCCAGACAGGACGAAGGTCCTTGCACCATTACCCTTGCACCATCGTGCCGCTATCTCTCGCGCCGGTGTTCCTTTCGGAAAGGAAACGAAGCCGACGGGGAAAGGAAAGGAAAGGAACCGGAGGCTAGAGCGCGTGGCGCGGTGTCGCCGGCGCTGGCAATTTGCGAGGGTCGTTTACTTCCGTCTCTCAAGGAGGAACGCTCGGCATTCCGGTCGAGCGCACGATCAAAGGCGAGAGCGGGCTTTTTTCCTCCTGGCTCCCGGGGGCCGGGGATTTCCCTGAAGAGGTTTTGAAAGACGACCTTCGGTGAGACTCCGCGCGCGAGCCAACTGTTGTCCGCGTTGGCCGCAGCTCAGATTCTATGTACGTACGTATATCTACGTACGCCGGCCGATATACGACTCGAAAAAAGAAATTTCAAACAGACGAGAAAGAAATTTCAGACAGACGCTGTTGATTCTACTTTTTGAAAGTGTTCAATGTACGAACATTTATAGACACTTAATATTGAAATACTTTGTACATTGACACTGTTGGCTGGGGACATATACAGAAGCTGTAAGATATTTAATGCTACAAAATAATTAATATACGCTGTAAGATGTAATATAATATACAATATATGCTACAAGATATTTACTATATAGTTTGCTTAATATATTATTAGCTGCAACATCTAATATTGAAATACTTTGTAAATTGACACTAAAATATTTACTATATAATTTGCTGTTATTAGCTGCAACATCTAATATTGAAATAGTTTGTAAATTGACGCTAAAATATTTACTATATAATTTGCTATTATTAGCTGCAACATCTAATATTGAAATACTTTGTAAACTGACACTAAAATATTTATTATATAATTTGCTGTTATTAGCTGCAACATCTAATATTGAAATACTTTGTAAACTAACACTAAAATATTTACTATATAATTTGCTATTATTAGCTGCAACATCTAATATTGAAATACTTTGTAAATTGACACTGTTTCTGAGGATATATGCAGAAGCTGTAAGATATTTAATGCTACAAAATAATTAATATACGCTGTAAGATGTAATATAATATACAATATATGCTACAAGATATTTACTATATAGTTTGCTTAATATATTATTAGCTGCAACATCTAATATTGAAATACTTTGTAAACTGACACTAAAATATTTACTATATAATTTGCTGTTATTAGCTGCAACATCTAATATTGAAATAATTTGTAAATTGACACTAAAATATTTACTATATAATTTGCTGTTATTAGCTGCAACATCTAATATTGAAATACTTTATAAATTGACACTGTTTCTGAGGATATATGCAGAAGCTGTAAGATATTTAATGCTACAAAATAATTAATATACGCTGTAAGATGTAATATAATATACAATATATGCTACAAGATATTTACTATATAGTTTGCTTAATATATTATTAGCTGCAACATCTAATATTGAAATACTTTGTAAACTGACACTAAAATATTTACTATATAATTTGCTGTTATTAGCTGCAACATCTAATATTGAAATAATTTGTAAACTGACACTAAAATATTTACTATATAATTTGCTGTTATTAGCTGCAACATCTAATATTGAAATACTTTATAAATTGACACTGTTTCTGAGGATATATGCAGAAGCTGTAAGATATGTAATGCTACAAAATAATTAATATACGCTGTAAGATGTAATATAATATACAATCTATGCTATAAGATATTTATTATATAGTTTGCTGCTATTAGCTGCAACATCTAATACTGAAATACTTTACTATATATTTTGCTGTAATTTAGAAGATATTTCAAGTGTGCAGGTAATGTGAATCACCCTCTATATGTTTCAGGTGACTGTTCATGCTGCTTTACACATACATTTTCAGATCGGTTTCAAATCTGATCAATATTCGTTCACGATTTGAAAATTCGCTTCGCGATCCGTTCAAATTTTTTAAATATATTATTATACTATACACTTATTGAAATACTTTTCTGAGCAACTCGCTCAACCGATCTTTTTCAAGTGACTGACAGGATCACGTTCCATCGATTCATACGTTAGCGAGTCAGATTTTCAGCGTCGATTTATCCGCTTGAACGAAGCGTCGCTTAATTTGGAACATTCGCAGACATCGGAGACACCGAAGAGAACGAGATCGATGCCGATTCTCAAGCGCTTTACAATTTTAAAAAGTCCATTATTCGCGTGAAGGACGGCTTTGCAAACGAAGTAGTGACGAACTTTTTTCGATCAACGACGCGTGAAACGCGATCGGAACGAACTCGAAAAATTGGAAAAAAAGGAAGAAAAAATTGTAAAAGAGAAACACTCCGGTTGTTTCGAAAGAGCGAAAAGCCACTGGCGTTGACGTCATAACCTGATTTTTCATTCCAGCGGCGCGGGGCGTGTACATAGATCGGTACACACATTAGCCAACAAACCGGCGGAAAGCTGTCGATCGGACGCGACAGAAAAATTCGCCGCGGCGGGCAATCCGCGGGGGGCCAATTCCCCGTTCGTTCACCGGCCACTAAAAATTACAGCGTCGCCCCGTGACCGTTCCGATCGATGCCGGCCGTCGCGACCGAAAATCCATTCAAATTGGCCGGCTGGTATCCGCTCGAATCGTCCAAAGCTTCGACGAGATGCCACGACGAGCACCAGGGCCTGATTCACGAGGCGTGACAAGGGCGTAAAGAGATCAAACTCGGATGAAAAGTAACGGACAGCGAGAGGCAAACGACGACGCGCGTGTAACGTTTCCGTTACAACTTACCATTCTGCTGCGTAAATTTTCGCGAAAACATCGGGGAAAAAATAGAAAAACCGATCATTCGCGGTTTCGAACGGTGGTTCACGAAACGTTGACGAAAATTTAGATATCGTTCGTTACTTGATCGGCCAGGTTTCAGTGCCACCGACTATTATTTTAAAAAGTGCGACGCAGCGCGATAGTGCTTCCTTGAAGATAACTGTATACAGGGTGGGCCAAAAGTCACTCCCCACTGAAATAAATTCGTAATTTTTGTATTATTATGTATTTAAAATAATGATTTCAATTAAAAATTTTTTTATAACGAATGCATCGTCTTTGTACTTGAATTTAAAATTAATAAATCATGTTTGAACTTGGATTTATAATTAATGAAATTGGCTTTCTCTTACGTTTCGATGTTTTATTAAAAAAGGAGATGGATGGCGAAGGAACTTTTGGCCCACCCTATAGAAGGGTATCTATAAATATAGTAGATATATTACTATAGTAGTATAGATAAATATAATAGGTATCTATAAATATACATAAAAATAGATAAAGTAAAAACTGCCAATTTATATGCACGTGGTTCGGGTTTAATTAAAAAGAAAATAATTAGGAGAGGGATCTACAATATGGCTGACGACGATAGGACGCTATAATTGAGCATGTGGCTATTCGACACGAAATCTAAACGCACAAACGATTGGGAAAACTTCCGAATATTAAAATTACACGCGCGTGCAAACATCCGGCCATCTATTTGCGAACGTTTTAATTGCGAAATGGAATTACCGAGTCGTTGCGCTACAATGGTTCGTTATTTGGAGTAGTAACTTCGACGGAAGATAATATTGGACGCTCTATTCTGTTCTTGACTTTCAAATTTTTCACCGCGAAACGAAATTCGTCCCAGAGCGAAGTAGAAACGCGAAGCAGGTCTCGCTCTGAAAGTTCTCATCAGTTTACATTTAAAACGCGATTAGCGATTCGAACGTGTTGAGATACTTGAGTCAATCTGTGTAGAAAAGACAGGTCAAAACTATTCTCTCGGTGTGAGATGAGTTTTTTTTCTCTAAAGCTACGTGGTTTCGTGGTATTTGCATCGAACGTGCACATCTGACGAAATACGCAGCGAAATCTAGCGAAATTCTACAAATGCCTTTATATCGTTGAATTTCGAAAACTTTCCTGAGTACACGTACACGTTCTAAACTTCGCTCAGCAATTTTCTTGCGAATCTCAGCGAGGCTTTGGTGCAACGAGAAATCCACGACACAGACAGGGTCTTATCGACGCGAGACAGAAAGAAAGGGCAGGTGCAGGCCTGGAGGATCGGTTGCACGGTCTGGCGAAGGTTGGTGCGCGTTCAATTTCGATCATAAGCGCGCGGCCTCCGGGCGAGCGTGTGCAACGACGACGAGAGTCCAGCGTCCTCCGGCCTCCGGGCCACACACTCGAGCCGGTTGGTTGCATGCATGCACGCACGCCAGCGGTCGTCGTGGCCAGTTGCGCTCGTGTGCGCGTACTTAGGCCGCCGCCGGTGCAGTGGACGCGGCTGCATTGTGGAGCGAGCAAAAGGGGCTGAGGGAGGAAAAGAAACCTGGACGAGGAGGAGGAGGAGG
Organism: Frieseomelitta varia; assembly: GCF_011392965.1. Taxonomy (NCBI): domain Eukaryota; kingdom Metazoa; phylum Arthropoda; class Insecta; order Hymenoptera; family Apidae; genus Frieseomelitta; species Frieseomelitta varia. The sequence goes on from NW_025110237.1 coordinate 129,515, forward strand.
AGAAGGAGGAGGAGGAGGAGGACGATGCAGCGCGGCAGACAAAAAACGATGAGCTGCGGTGGGGGCCAGACGGGGGGCAAAAACACGCGACGGGCCCCAAACCCAGGCCTCTCTTCTTCTCTACCGCAACCGACTCCTCTGCTGCGTACACGCGTGCACGTGTGCGCGTGTGTGTACGTGTACAATGTACACGTACGTGCGTATAGTAGCGAGTAGCAAGGGAGCAGCGCACGTGTGCGTACGATGCACTTTAAGCGCGACGCATGGCCGCCAGCCTCGTGCATGCACCGCATGATAGAAACCGATCCACCGGGGGTGTCGAATATTGTGGTCCACGCGAACGTGATCTTCGAGCAGCGGCGGGCTCCGGGCTTTCCTGCGGAATTTTAGTGCTGTCTGCTCGCTAACCGTTAACATGTATCAAACTAATGCCACGATATTACGATCGTGGTGTAAGTTTTCGGTGAATTATCGATGCAACGTGATACAACCGGGTTGCACTCCAGTTATTCGACGAGATAACTTCGAGCAAAGGCAGGTGTATTTGCGACTTGCGACTCGGTTTGAAATTTCACGACTTTCATTCCCAGCTTTATACAAAATTCCGCGAATTCCATTTTCAAACCAGGGTGCATGCACCGCGCGACGCCAGAAACAACTCCTACTATTGTACACGTCACTCTCAATGGACACTTCAGAGTCCAGCGAAAGGCAGTAATTACAAGTGCGAGCAGAATCCAACTCTCCATGTCCCTTTCGTCTCTACGATTCAGTCACACGAGGGAAAAACAGAGCTCTGTATCGTCTAGTCTCGCGTTATCGTTCTCACGGTTCGCGTCAACGCGATACCATCCTCGAACCAAGAACCAAAGAGAGCGATCTGTGGCCTCCTTGTCGACGAACAAGAATCGAAATTTGCACTACTATTTTCTCACACTGGAGAAAATTCCAATAGAAAAGTTTCTTGATGAATTAATCGTAATCCTGTAATTAGGATTCGACGATCGGCAACATTCATTCAAATGTACTGTATATATGTGACATATTTTATATTTGAAAATTTCTCTCTCTCTCTTTCTCGTTTCCTTTCATATTGGAAACGAGACGCGAGGACAGGCGGATAATTCGTTGTCATCTCGTTACGCAATGCTCGTCGCCGCATTCCGGATTTCCGATGTTGTACACGTGGATGTAATCGAGACGCGCGTGCAGGTGCGACCTTTGATACTCTGCTCTTTTCTTTTTTTTTTTTTTTTTTTTTTGGCGCTGACCCCCTCCTCGTTTTCTCACTCTCTCTCTCTCTTTTCCTCTCGGTTCTTTCGGCTCGGCTCTCGCCGGCAGTCGCACGCCACGCCGGTCGATGTGCAAACGCCACGTTTCGCAGACAGAAAATATATGGCAATTAACCGGTGTTGTAATCCGTAAATACACGGCCTGACCGGCGTCCGATGGCCGCGCACCGACGATAAATGACGAGAACTTCCGCGATTTTTGCATTTCAACCGTGACGAATGTCGCGCGGCTCCGCGACTGCAAATACGGCGAGCGACGCGTCGATCGAAATCCGCCCGTTTCATCGCCGATCGATTCTCGTTCGGACGTAACACCCATCGCTCGCTTTTCGATCAAACGGGGGCGGAGGAGGGCGATTTCCTGGTTTCCTGGGATTGAAGTCCGCTCGAAAAGCGAAATTTTCGATTCCCCCCTCTCCCTCCAAAAAAAAAAAGAATTTCCAACGTTTCCCGAGTTTAGTATCAACGCACTGATATGTTAATAAAATATGTAAATAAAATTTCTTAAGAACAAAAATAAATTTTTCTTAAATTCGAAATTTATTAAAACCCAAGTTTATCATTCCACGAGATCTTCTGCGCGAAATTGTAACAGTTTCGACATTTAAGTGTCCGAGTATCGAATCAAAAAAATTCAAATCAAGTTCGAAAATTTTTTATTTTACTTTATTTTTTTTTTCACCAGAGCTAATTCGAAATTTTTAAAAGGTTACTTCGGAAATGGTTCGAAAAGCGAAATTTTCGTTCCCCTTCCCAAAAAAAGAAGAAAAAAAAAGAATTTCCAACGTTTCCCGAGTTTAGTATCGGCGCATCGATAATGTTAAGAGAAATAAAATTCCTTAAGAACAAAAAAAAAAATTTTTCTTAAATTTGAAATTTATTAAAACCCAAGTTTATGATTCCACGAGATCTTTTGCGCGAAATTGTAACAGTTTCGACATTTAAGTGTCCGAGTATCGAATCAAAAATATTCAAATCAAGTTCGAAAATTTTTTATTTTACTTTATTTTTTTTTTCACCAGAGCTAATTCGAAATTTTTAAAAGGTTACTTCGAAAATGGTTCGAAAAGCGAAATTTTCATTCCCCTGCCCAAAAGAAAAAAAAAAAAAGAATTTCCAACGTTTCCCAAGTTTAGTATCGGCGCATCGATAATATTAAGAGAAATAAAATTCCTTAAGAACAAAAAAAAATTTTTCTTAAATTTGAAATTTATTAAAACTCTAGTTTATCATTCCACGAGATCTTTTGCGCGAAATTGTAACAGTTTCGATGTTTAAGTGTCCGAGTATCGAATCAAAAGAATTCGGTATAATGATGTAATTTGGTTATTAACAACGGGCGACGTTACACGAAAAGGTCATCGTCACGAATTTCCCGTGGCCAGGAGTTATCCGCAAATCAGGTTCGAAAACTTTTTATTTTACTTTATTTTTTTTTTTTTTTCACCAGAGCTAATTCGAAACTTTTAAAAGGTTACTTCGAAAGTGGTTCGAAAAGCCAATTAAAATGCAAATACGGCTTTGGCACGGAACCACCGGGGAATCCATCGTTCCGCACACGCGAAAGGCACGACGTCCTCGAAAAAATAGTGGAAGAAACGCGTGGTCGTTTTGGCATAAATGACCGCGAGAAGTCTCTTCGTCTCGTAAATCATCCCTCCTGGCAATTTGTATTTTCCCCTGTCAGCACGATTCACGCAATGGAACCAATTAACGGGCGTCGAAGCTTAATTTTTCTTATTACCCGTCGTACTCGCCAGATTATTCAACGCCAGAAAATCCAAAATGGCCAATTTGTCAGAAAAATTTCTGACTCTCGTTGGAAACTTTGTAAACGTGAAACCTGGCTTACTTATGAATTTAATAATTACATCTACAATTCAAATGATTTCTTGTAAAATGTACGAACGAAAGCTTGTGCTTTTGACTTTAATGTCTCTGATGGAAATTTTGTGCTTTAATCGATGATTAATAGACGATAGTGTACAATTGCGCGTTAGAAATTATTTGTGGACAGAGTGAAGTAATTCCTATTAATAAATATAAAAGAGATATGAAAGTAAAATATGAAAAAATATAAAAAGAATATAAAATTAAAAGAAATATAAAAAAATATAAAATATAAATATAAATATAAAAGAAATTCGCTAAATAATTAGAATATATATATATATAAAGTAGCCTCGAGAAAGACGATGTTCGTCGAAGCACGAGACTCAACTTTTGCTACAAATACTCTTACCGAGCATTTTACAATATTTTAAGCGTTGTCTGTTGAAAGAGTCTCGTCTTTTCCTGAACTGAGTCTCGTATTTGTAACAACGAATGTAATTTACCAAAAAGGCATAAAAAATAGATAGGTTAAGTTCAAAATGACTCTAATAAAATGACTCTAATAAAATTAATAAAACAAATACGATCGATAAGTAGACTGCCGAAAATCAGTGAAAACTGACAATAACAGCAGACAGAGCTGCAAAAACCAATACTTAGGCAAACAGAATATACGTATCTTCTACAGACGCTGAAACTGATAGACTAGAAAGATACTTTGACGTTTCTTCACACCGTTGATGTTGATATAAATTCAAATTCTTCGAACATAATCAATTCGAGAAACAATTGCAACAACAACAACAACAACAACAAGGTGTTGCTACTGAAACGAAATTTCAAATCAACGCTCTATTTTAACGAGTTTCTTTTCGACTGAGTACGCGTGCGAACGTAAATTTTTCATTACTCGACCGAAAATACAATTTCAATCGAACGATCGTGCGATTACGAAATACATATACTGCACGAAACACACGACGTATAATTTTTGTAAAAAGCAGAGTCTTCTTCTTCGAAAGTAGATAATTATACTAGTTGATGGCTGGTCGATGGGTCAAAGAGAGAGAGAGAGAGAGAGAGAGAGAGAGAGAGAGCAAGTTGTTGGCTGATTTAAAGTCTTCTACAACGCGAAATATAATAGCGTAACGATGATCGGCAGGGCGTCGGCCATTTGCGTAGGCGAACTTCGCCTAGGAAACAGAAATTAATTTTCCCCCGGGGGCACCAGCTACAAGCTTCTTTATAAATTATTAAAACTTTTGCGCCAGGCTCCTCGGCTCAAGATATGTATATATATATATACACACGTATATCCGCCTTTGTCGGTAAGGCTCTCATGAATATGTAGCCGAGAGAGCCGTGCAACTGGGTGTCGGCAGTTTTTCTTTTTCAACGAACGGCAACTTTGTTAATCCGCGATCCGGAAAGCGTTTTGCATTTTGATATCGCGACGAGCAAACAGGTATTCTTGGTGTTCTTGGCTCCTTATTACCAGGGCAAAAGGAAGAAGAACCGTTAACCCTTTGGCGAGCCCATTATAAATTGAAACGCGAAATTAAATCAAAAAAATATCCCAACTGCCATCGTCCACTTGTGATCTTCAGCGTGAAATATATCCCGTCGCGAATTTTTCCAATTCTCTGTTTCTGATTACCGATCGGAGCTCGCGTTACAAATATTCTGATTAATTCGATTAATTCGTTATTGCTGGCTGCTCCTTAAACGCGAGAGCAATCCATTAGTAATCTCGAGATACTTACTCGAACGCAAGAAGAATCCATTAATTATACAAAAAAAAACACCGCTGATTTATCTGTACAGGATGGAATCGTATGATTCATCTGCGACAGCCACCGACAAACTTTCCTTCCCACCCTGTAATTAATTAGCTCAAGCGCGAAAATCACACGTGTCATTTTTCTACGCGCGTAAACGACCAACATTCAACAGCCTTAGAATCACCGATAATCGTCACTGATTACACAATTACGATACCGAAAGCGCTCACCTGCCGACAAGGTGTTTCAACAGGCATCGTGGATCGTCCATTTATTATTCGATACATAAAACTTCAGCTCGTCACCAGCGCGAAAAGGAAAATCGTGTACATGCGGGGCAAGGCTGACGTCATCGACAGATGGCCCCGCATATACGGGCGGCAAAGACACGGAAATATTTTCATCCATGGCTAGAGCAATATCGATCGCTCGGGGAGTCTCATTCCCAAGACCAGGCGTGAAGGGCGACAGGGGATCGTTTGTAAAAATTACGCATCCGCAGCCTGTCCATCGTGGACCAAGTCCGTTTAATCTCCACGGGCGGATCGTTCTTAAAATAATATTGAAATCGAAATGGGCTTAACGGCTGCGTCTAAGAAACGGTCTCCAGTAACGCTTGAAACGCACGCGAGAGTACAATGACAATGTCCACACAGCAGACAGAAAGAATGTTAGACATGAAGAATATTAGGCAGGAAGGGTGTTGAGCCTGATTCAAAAGGGTCGGATCCGGAATTGAACACCGGTAGCGCGTATCTTTTTCGACGTTTTTCTTCGATTTTTCGCCGACAGGATCGGGGAAGGGTCCGAGCTGAGAGCTGAGGCCAAATCCGGTTTCCGCTTCGACTCGATTCGTTCTCGGGCCTCTGCTTGTTCGGCTAGCCGACAATGACGCGTGTGTAACATAAATTCATATTATTGATATTATTTAACAACGAGAATTACGATGAAATATGAAAATTTCTAATAAGAATAAGAGTTGAGTTTGCTTTTTAGATACCAGTTCATCAATATCTGATTTGATACAGGTATATGATAGAGTTTCTGTTCTTATTTCATTTTTTGTGCACTTCATATGGGGGAAAAAAAAAGATCCGCTCACAAATATAAGTACTCACGAAAATCGTTCAAATAATAAAATTCCTATTCAATCGTTCCAATTTTGGTTATACCAAAAGGTGCGAGCAAAAATTTGAATTTGAAACATTAGTGTAGAAGATTCGCCGATCGACTAGCAAAAGTTTGAGGCTTCCGAATCGCCGAGATCGATGGAGCCCATGAAACGGATGATCATCTCGTTTGTTAGACGCAACTGTGAACGAGGATTGATTCGTCATCCTTCCAATGGCAAACTGTACGCGCATATAACATGTAACTATGTTTCATGCGTGCGGTAATACCGACGCACAGCGCTGGAAAATTTTATTTCACTCTACGATCAAACAAATTGATATGTTTCCCGTGAATCAATGATCGTGTCTTTCTTGATTAATGAAGTTACTACATTTATCCATAAAAGCTTTATCACATCATTTCGTAATAATATACGCCATAATTATCCATTAATAATGTAATTACAGCAGCAAAGTTTTTTTTTTGGCCATGCTCCAAGTATCTCTAAAATCCTACACATAATTCTTTAATAAAAATAATTTCGAAAAGTGCATTTCCGACTTTTGTGGAAGGAGCCAAAAGGGCCATTAACTTTGTTGTAAATTAATCATAGGATAATGAAGATATCAATCGAAGATATTAATCACCGAATCTTTCCTTGCACTCTCCTACACATAATTCTTTAATAAAAATAATTTCGAAAAGTGCATTTCCGACTTTTGTGGAGGGAGCCAAAAGGGCCATTAACTTTATTGTAAATTAATCATGGAATAATGAAGATATCGAAGATATTAATCACCGAATCTTTCCTTGCATTCTCCTAACCGTTCTCTGGATACCATACAACAATCGAAGATCGAAAAAATAAACGAAGGCGCCAAACTTCGCGATCACAGATAGTACCACACTCAGTCAGACGTACTATCGCACAACACACACATCACACGATCAGCAATCAATAGATGTCGCGATCATCTTCGCAAGTTCCTACAAACTTCAAGGTCTAAAGAACGTGACACTCAAATTAGAAAGAGAAAAAAAATGAGAGAGTTAAATTTTCATTGAAAAAGAAATGCAAAGAGTTCAATGTTAGACGTTGGGACCCACCTGTTACCTATTATCTATCATGACGTAATTAAAGCTTTCGTTCACGTAACAATATAAAGATTACGAATAAACGTGGTAATTCTATTAATTAAATTTCACACGACACGCGAAAAAAGAAAATCATTCGATTGTCTGATAGAACGAAGTTCCTAGCTCGGTGAGAGAATCAGAGAGTCTCACTCGGTTTCAATTTGACTTATCCACGTATCCGCGTATTCATTTGGCCACGGTGCAGAAACTCAGTGCAGAAGACGAGGATGGCCCTCGTTCTTATCGGCTTTCTCGCGCGCACAGCTTTTACCTATCTGGGTCACAGGACAAAGAGCACGCCTGAAGCTAGATGCCTAGACGTCGTAGGAGAGTGGTTCCCATGCTCTGGAAAAAATCGAGAGAAAGAGAGAGAGAGAGAGAGAGAAAGAGAGGTTGAAGTACCAGGAAAGAAAGACGCGATTCTTGGAAGAGGAGGCTTCCCGTGACTTTCGCCATGGCTTTTTCCTCGCGAGAGTAGCCTTTGCGTGCAAGAACGCGCCTCGGGAAAACAAACCGGCTACTTGCTACGTGGAAATGTGTTACGCTGACCGTTTATGGAAACCAGAAATTCATTTCGAAATAATAATTTGCAAATAAATGCTCGCAACAATGTTCTTCAAGCATTTGGGAAATAATGGATTTCAATCAATGGCACGTAGCTCGTTTTGATCGATTGAAGGACTTCGAAGCTGTGCAAATAATTGGGAGAATATAAGATTGAAAAACTGATTGTTGGAGAAAATAATATCTATTTGTCATTGAAGTAAAATAATCAAAATAAATATGGATGAAACCATAATACTCAATGAGAGAGAAAAAAAGAATTTATTATATAGTGTTTGTTTTGGCATTTTGCGTTAAAGTTGCAAATGAGAATAGTCTACTATTGGAGAGGGGAGTATTATATTTTACAAATACTCGTTTTATTAATACACGGTCACGAAGCATATCTAAATATTAAAAATATGAAACGATTTCCATTTTAACTTGTGCCTGTAGTGACTATCCATATCTCGCAGAATAAGAAATAATAAATACAAAGATTGGACGTTATACCTTGCGGAAGCAGTTATTTCTATCAGAATCAAATAACAAATAAAGATCCTGGCAAATAGTGAACAATTTATCTCACGAAATAACAAATCATTTAATTGGAAATAAATTAATAACTGAATTTCTCAACGATAATAACCTCGTCAATTTACAAATAGATTATTTTCAAACTATCTTTAAAAGGTGATTTAAAAATAATGTTCTTTGAAAATATCGTCGACACACTCAGATTTGATAGACACTCGAGAGTAGAGAGTAGATGACTACCAACGCTCGAGATCCAACGGAAATTACATGCAGGGTTTTTCCAGCAACGTACATACTTATTTTCCATACGACTCGCGAAACATACGACGTCGCGAGCTGAACTCGCGCCGCATCGCGGCGCATTACGCTTCATTGCGATAATAAGGAAGTCAGACCGCTACTTAATTCCTGATGATCAAACTCCTAAAGCCTCTCTCCCCTCCCGACGTCTCGTAACGTTCGCGAGTCGAACGCCAACTTGCCTCCCGGTAAACTTGATCACCTGCGCGGCGAATACCCGGCGTGTCGCGCGATTAAAATTTCACGGCGGACTAACAAACCGTAAACCAGACGTTCCTCGACAACTTCCGAGACACCTGTAACTCTATAACCGTGAAAGAAACCGAGAGAGAAACTCTCTCTCTCTCTCTCTCTCTCTCTCTCTCTCTCTCTCTTTCTCTCTGATCTCGTCGACGAATATGAGGAACGTCGAGGGACCGAGAATCCTCGAGAAAACCTTCAACGTCGGCGAGATACATCGCGAACCGCACGCAGGAACGTGAGCTTCCTCCTATCGCGATTCGAGAGAGCGCGTGCACTTAACGCGTCATCGCCGAGGCTTTTTCTCTGCTGCTTGCCTCCCTCTGACAAAGGCGAGCCGAAAATTACGATCGACGCTACGTACGATCAACCGGCCGGTTGTGAAGATGAGATAAAGGGACGAGATTCGTCATGATACCGCACGCTCCTCCGTTCGGTTCTCTTTTGCACGGCTTTCTCTTGGCCTGTGACACGAAACGCAACTGCCTGAGGAAGACGGTGTGGATTGCGGATTTTCTTGCAGAGAATTATTTAGCAATTGATCGTTCAGATCGTTCGGTATTCGCAAATTGATCAAGTTTCTTCTTCGAATTTTTTTTTTTTTTTTTTGGGAGGGGTTTCTTGCGCCATCGTAATTTAACCACTTGCGCTGGCAACTGACTGCGGACCATAACGAGCGACCAAACCGTCGTCGCTATCTTCTTGAACTCGTCGGTATGTAATCACTGGTTAGAAATTATTGAGAAGTAATAAATTTATCACTTGTTTTGCCTGAGTCATACTTATATATAGTTAAAATACTTGCAATTTTGGGGCAAAAGGTTCCCGACGTGGCATGTCATTCCCAGCGCAAGAGGTTAATAATCGACTGACGAAAATGAAAAATTGTAGATAAAATGAGATATTAGGGACATCTATGAGTAATTTCGTTTTTTTTTTTTCAAATTTAATAAATATTGCCATGCTTCAAGAAATTGTTATAAAAAGAAAATTTCCATCTTCAAGACGGTGAAAGAAACTTTCCAACGTCTCGACGCAAGTTGGATTTTTTACAGTTTTTAAGAAAAAAAATAACCTCATTTCTCCATCCTTTCGATGATACGAAAAAAAAAAAAAAAAAACAGCAATGCTCCTAATGATCAAACTAGAGGCGTCACGCTTTTGAAAATGAGGCCAAGTGCGTCGTCTTTCTTTTACGATCTTTTTTTCTCGCGGAGTTGCATCAATTATCGACAATTTTTCATTGTCACATTGGTGCAATTACGCTCCTCGCAGTGAATCGATGTTTCATTATTCATATGTCAAGTCAATCAAGTCGTTGAATTCCATTTGTACCGATGATTGATTGAAGTCCGTCGTTTAAGTAGAACGTGACCCCTCGTGGTCAGACACGCGTTATATCACTCTTTTTCCCCTTCTTTCATCAATCTGATCAATTTTCACGAAAGGAAAAAAAAAAAAAAAGAAAAAAAGAATGTTTAATTGTAAATTTGCCCCGTTTATCGCGTTACTCGACGAAACTTCCTCGAAAGATCCTCGAACTGAAATCTGAAAAGGAACGATCTCGTACAGATCAGCGCGGCGCACGTTCCAGCGAATAACAACGTGGGCAGAGCCGATGACAACCGCGATACCTGCTGTCAGTGATCATAACTCGCCCGCGGTGGCACGTTCCGCGCCTGTGCACGATTTCGCGATCCAACGTTCGCAATGCCAACGAACGGATATCGCGAAGACATCAGGCCAATTAATCTCGCGTCCGATCTCCGTACGTAGGACGACGTTCTTTGCAAGAACGGAGCACCGAGGCTCTCCTCGTTAATGACACGGGATTCTGAATTTCGCCAACGTCTCTCATCGCGTTTGCTCGAGATGGCAACGACGAGGCCGTGGAACGATTTGATCCACCGAGGCGTGGAGATAATAAAATACGAAACGCAACAGAAGTCGCTTGAAAAAAAGGCGTGTCGCTTCCTTTTTCCGAGAATTTAGTTGCACTACACTGGCAAAGTGGCGAGATAATAACAGAATCTGACGAGAGAGAGAGAAACGCAACGGCAGAAGTAATGTGAACTGTAACAAACGACGACGAGCAAAAATTGTTGTAACGACAACTCACGGGACTCGCGGGACGGACAATTGCTACTGATTGTGATCTACGATATTCGTGGAGTGATAATTTTCTACGGAAGGTTAAATGAAACTCCCAACGAACTCAGTTGGGAGTTCAGTGAACGCTGAAACGATCGCGTGAATGTCGGCAAGAAGAATTCTAATGTTCATCCCAGTTGGACGAGATGTTCGTTACGTAGTATCGTAGGTCATTATCGTAGGTCGTTGTTATAGGTCATAACATGTAGTTGTAGTTATTATACCTTTAGTTGCATTCAGTTATAACAGACGGCCTGCAATATTGAAGAAACGCGCGAAAGAGAAAGAAGAGAAGCGAGGCGTTTTCCTTTAAAAAGAAGAAAAAAAGAAACAAAGTCGATTTAAGATGTAAGAAAGCGTCGATCGAGTTGTTTGAAAAGAACGTTTATTTGAGTCGTAGCCGCGTATATTAGTTGTGTTCTTTGCTTAGTAATTGTTTAGTAATTATATTTAATCTTTACCTTCAATTTTAACCTTTGCATTCAGTTATAACAGACGGCCTGCAATGTTGAAAAAACGCGCGAAAGAGAAAGAAGAGAAGCGAGGCGTTTTCCTTTAAAAAGAAGAAAAACAGAAACAAAGTCGATTTAAGATGTAAGAAAGCGTCGATCGAGTTGTTTGAAAAGAACGTTTATTTGAGTCGTAGCCGCGTATATTAGTTGTGTTCTTTGCTTAGTAATTGTTTAGTAATTATATTTAATCTTTACCTTCAATTTTAACCTTTGCATTCAGTTATAACAGACGGCCTGCAATGTTGAAAAAACGCGCGAAAGAGAAAGAAGAGAAGCGAGGCGTTTTCCTTTAAAAAGAAGAAAAACAGAAACAAAGTCGATTTAAGATGTAAGAAAGCGTCGATCGAGTTGTTTGAAAAGAACGTTTATTTGAGTCGTAGCCGCGTATATTAGTTGTGTTCTTTGCTTAGTAATTGTTTAGTAATTATATTTAATCTTTACCTTCAATTTTAACCTTTGCATTCAGTTATAACAGACTGCAATGTTGAAGAAACGCGCGAAAGAGAAAGAAGAGAAGCGAGGCGTTTTCCTTTAAAAAGAAGAAAAAAAGAAACAAAGTCGATTTAAGATGTAAGAAAGCGTCGATCGAGTTGTTTGAAAAGAACGTTTATTCGAGTCGTAGCCGCGTACATTAGGTGTGTTCTTTGCTTAGTAATTGTATTTAATCTCTACAGTTATAATATTCGAATTCACGCAAAGACTTTCTATGATCTACCTCGCGAGGTTTTAACACTAGAACTACCGACATTTTCACGAAGCTATAACTAATAAATTCGTAATAATAGAATATTTTTATATTTAACGATTTATTACTTTCTTACAAAGGAACTCCACGTTATGTAGTGCAATTCTGGTATTAATTAATTTTGTATTATTGATTTATCCAGGTGCATGATCCCTAAATGTGTTGGCACGTTTTATCGCTTACGTATTTATCAATAACAACGATAAGTATACGTCTCGACTAGAACCTCGATACGCGTGGATCCGTGATGGAGCAAGGTGATCGAAGCTAGCTGTACGAGCGGATTCACGCGTCTAATTGATGCCCGGTCCCGTTAAAAGGTCACCGCAAGGCACTGAACGCGCGCGAGAGAGAAGGAAGAAGTTGAAAAGCAGAGAAAATAGAAGATGGAGAGGAGAAGCGGGAGGAGCTCCACGCGTCGTTGATTTCGAGGTTAACCTTTCGGCCTACGGGACCGTTCTGTGTGCGCGATAGGCTGATGCAGATGAGAATCTAACGGACCAAGGACGACTTTCCGTCTCGCTTGCCACCGCGTGGAATTCGTGGATTTCAACGGCGCGTGGGCTCCAGCAGGCCACGCAGAATCATCGCGTCGTTCACGAAGAAACGCTCAGGAGAAGAACGAACTCTCTCGTTTGTTTCCTGCCGTTCGTCGTCAAGCCAGATCAGACGTGGCCAAACTTTCCTACTTTGCACGCCAATCTTTTCCTCACGCGAGCTTCAATAATTTTCATTTTGTCGAATTATTTTCATACCACAAAAACGTATGTCTATATAAATAGTAAAACGTGTGAGAAGAACGTTAGAAAAAGACTAAATAACTTAATTTTTTTACGAGCCTGTTCATATATCTTGATACCAACACATTCATGTTCGGATTCTCATCGATCGGTGCTTATTCTTGATTAATCTCATAGGGGAGAAAGCTTATGATATTTTCGTGCAATATTTTCTGCTTGGAAAATCTCCCTTCGAGAGGTAGGATTTTTCCGAAAATTTATCAAGTTAACGTGACAGGCAGGGAGGATATCAGATTTTGCTTTTAAAAAATTAAGAGAAACTGACCAATATATCGACTAAATTCTGAAAATAGCTGAGTTAATTTTAATTTTATATTGCTCTCTTTATTTATTGTCAACTCTTGATCAATGTGCCACCAGAAATCATCGACAGACAGTGTTTAACGCTGAAGCGCCCAAAATTTTTCTCGATACGTCAATACGTTTATTAATTTATTTGCACATTGCTCGTAACATTTGATTTTATCGTCTCTTATTTCGTAAATGAGAAAGTTGTATTCGTATATTTCGAAAGTTGCAGCACGATTTCAAGCCGCTACTGGAGAATGCTTTCAAACGCTAATTTTACGATCGAACGATTTACGGAAAAGGTGAGGAAACTTTTCTCTTTGGTTTAATCACCTCTTATCAACTCGATTTTAAGAAGAAAAAGGAATCTGGAGAGTCCTTTCAAACCCTACAATCGAACGATTTCGAAAGGGAAGAAATTCCCCTCTTTAATTTAGTCACTGTGTTTCGGTCAGTTAATCGATCAACTTGATTTTAGAAAGAAAAAGAAATTTGTCTTGACGCAAGCGAGTCTAATTCGAAGTCAACATTGGGAAAAAATAGTAAAGAGTCCACTGTATTTTTCGAAAGTTGCCGCGTCCTCGCGATTTCGAACTTTACGATTGAACGATTTCAAGTAAAGAAGTTAGAAATTCTCCTCTTTTAACTTAATTACTAGTTAGCTCGGATCGATCGATTCGGCTTTGGGAGGAAGAAAGAGAAATTCGATTCAATGTGCGAGGCACGTCCAATTTGAAATCAACCGTGGAAAAGATGACGAGACTACGTACCGGTAAATAATAATTCGCGTCGTAGTAATCGAAACGAGAGAAAATCAGAACGTGAATCATCATCGTGACACGGAATCGCTGTTCGAGGAAGGGGGATCGTGTCGCGGTTGCGTCGTTTCCTCGTTAATACGGTTCCAAATAGGTGACAGCGGCGAAGGGGGAGGGCACGATGACGAGGAGGAGAGCGTGCATCGACGAGAGAGACGAGAATGGAACCGAAAGACAAAGAAGAATCGCGGTCGGTGGTAGGTAAGATGAAAACCGGTGGTAGCTGTGTGCCGTTTGCACGATCCGAGAGAGCCCAGGCTCTGCACACGTCGCATAGAGAGGCTGGACGAGGCTCTCTTTCTCTCTCTATCTCTCTTTCGCTTCCCTATTGTCCTCCGGTTGTACGGGTCTCCTCGTTAGGGGATCCTTAACGATCGCTCTTCACCGAGAGACGGCTCGTGGTTGTCGTCGTCGTCGAAATCGTCGTATCGTCGATCTTAACGAGACTCCTAGTTTATCTGGCAGCACCAGGGTGCAAGAAGACTCGGGGAACGAGCCTAGCAGCACCTCCCTCTCTCTCTCTCTCTCTCTCTTTCTCTCGTTTTATCGTCGCGAACGTCGAACGAGACGTTGCTCGGGAAGCGTGCCTTCTATGTCCACCGCCGTGACACGCTGTCTCGATTTTCGTTGATAAATTTGTTCGAGCTCGAGCAAAGCTGAACTGACTCGATAATTCGTCGAATCGCGAACACAAGGTGGATGAAACGAGACTCTAACTGGTCCCCTGTGTTACACCCTTGATTTTTCCGCGCTTGCCAGAGAAAGCTTGAAGCTTTGTCAAACGAAAACGTTTCTTCTATCCTATCCATCTATCTCCTTGTTATTTCTCTATTCAGACATTTCTGCCTGTCTATATAGATGTCTCGCTTGTCCAGGCAGAAACTTGAAGCTTCAATGCATTTAGCTCGCGACGTTTGGTAAATCTGAATTGCGATGGGAATGAAATCGGCGATACGGCGCGTTGTCAGTGTCCACGATGATTTTACGCGACATAAATCGGAATAAGGACACGCCAGCGTTAAGTAACAGGAGACTGCCGTGTGTCTAACGGATTATAGCGCATATATCGCCTGGACCGGTGCCATTTGCCGAAATCTTTATGCACGGTCGTTCCGAAGCTCGATGTGGCTCGAGATAATTCGACCTGGCACGCTCCTGATGGGAATCGTGCACTCGTTTGCATCCCGAGTTACCAGCCACGCTTCTCCGGCGAGGGAACGATCGTTTTTTCTTTTTCTTTTTTTCTTTTTTTCTTTTCAATGCAATGGGTTTTATTACGCGATACGCGCTGAGATAATAGGTAACGAGTCCTGGCAGGAAAGATGCTTCCGATACGCGGTGATTCTCTGCCACTTGGCTCACTTTTTTTTATTAAAAAAAAAAAGAATGAAAACGATTACTTTTACGAGCAGTTTGAGGAGGCTCGACGTAGCGCAATAACAGAAATCTAAAGCAACCGAAACTATTAACTCGCTACTAAGACTTGACACGAAAACGCGAACCGTACAGAATCAATACGCGATCCGACGATCGACGCTTCGACGTTTTCACCGATCCCTCGAAGACGAGATTGCCGCGCGAGAGGGCAACCAATGACACGGCTCGAAGAGTGGAGAGAGAAGAAAGAAAAAAATGAAAAGAGACGAAAGAAAAGAAAATAGAGAGGCGTTTTTTCGCCTTAGTTTAAAAATAGGTCCGCGGACAACAATGCGAGCCGCGTTCTGCAACGTAATTATCTATTTATTAAGTGCGTCACCGGGCGTTCGACGAGGCGCAGCAGAACAAAGGGAAGGAAACGAGACGGAGTAACAATGGGCCCCGATAAGCATCTCGGTGCAACCGAGCGTGCAGAATGCGCCGTGGATCACCGCCTGACCCGTCGCCGGTGGTTGCTGTCATTTCGTCGACGCACGTCATCCGACGTTCGCCCGACGTCTCGACGCCGCCATCGCGATTAATGAGTGTGCAAGATCCTCCGACTTCGATCGTACCACCGGCAACGAGCCCCTTTCTGCAAAGTCAGTTCTTCGTACATTCGCTGACAGAATCGCGAATCTTCCCTCCGACGAGAAGAAGAAATTACCGGTAAAAATCTTCTTTGGTAAATTGAAAAGTGAGATTTTGGAAAGAAAGGAACTGTATCTTCTGCAAGTATGTACAGGGTGGCTATCACAGATGAACTCTACACCTTTGATTCCATGGAAAATACATACGAACATTGACCTTAACCTTGAATTTCAATTTTTCTTTTCTCTTTCTTTTTCTTTTTTTTTTTTTTTTGCATTGTAAAACTTTTCCAAGAAATCATAGTTCTCTTGAAAAAGACTGGCAAAATAACTGCGAACGTGATAGCGTTCTAACAGCGGCTTTATGGTTCTTGACGCGTGGATGTCTATTTTACGTAATTTTCGTATTTATCATGGTTGTAGCATCAGTGTCCGTCTAAATAATCAAATAAAACTAAAAAATAAAACTAACTGTCAACATTATTCGAAATATAAACGTTACATACACACGTTTCGAGACCATAAAGTCGCTGTTAGGACGTATTATGCGTTGAGAAATTCTTTTTTGCCATTTTTCAAGAGAACCATTGAAGAAAGTTTTATCTTTGTGACGAGTAAAATGCAACAATAAAATTTCGACTTTGAAGTTCAAGGCCAAGGTCAGGTTGGTAGGATCAATATTAGGAATTTTTTTAATAATTCAAACTATTTCAGTATTATTTTTATCTACACATTATTGTCCAAATATTAATTCTGCTTTTAAAAGAATTTCTCATATTATAAAAGATATAAATTCAGGATGATTAATTCGTTTAATTCGTATAAATGGAGCATCATTTTATTTTTTTATTAATCTATATTCATATTAGACGAAATTTATTTTATAATTCATTTAAACTTAATTATGTGTGATTTATTGGTAGAATAATCTTATTTGGTATGGTAACTTTGGATGTACTTCATGTAACTGGCCACAACATGGGAAAAAAGTCGTACAATACGTTATCGAATAAAATTTTCGTTGTTTACAAAAAAATGTCCATCACTTTATATCCAAGAGATATGGGACAATCCATAAGTATCTGTCAAACGTTGGACAACGTTTTATTTGGATACAAACTCGCGATAGTTTCGCTTTATCGCGAATCTGTTTCCGAAACTTATTTAATATTGCACACCGTGGCCCGCCCGTCGTCCCCAGACAAATCACGTGCACGGAATCGCGCAAGTTCTCGTGCGACGCCGTCCTCTGAAATCGCTACAGGCTGTCCGACCAAGAACTCCCCAATCTCCTGGCCCGACAACGCACTGCATCGTCGCTCGAGAGCGAGAATTCCTCTTTACTCCTCAATTTCACTCTCTTACGCGCGATGGAATCAAAAGAGGCGGGCGTGGGATTCCAGTGGGGGGGAAAAAAGAGAGGAAAAAAGAAAACGACGTGAAAAGAAAAAAACGAAGAAGCGCCATCTCACGATCCAGGCCGCCAGAGAGGAATGTCACAGAGAGAGGGTTGCGTGTTGCATGTGGAAAAGAAGAAGACTTGGACAGAGTCCATCGAGAAAGAGAGAGATGGCGAGCCATACGAAAAATTCAACGCCTACGCGCACGCCTGTGTGTGGGTGGAACGCCAAGAGGAAAAGAGAAAGAGAGAGAGAGAGAGAGAGAGAGAGTGTGTGTGTCTCTCTGCGAGGAAGGAATCACAGTCTGCGGATGAAGAATAACTGGCGAATGAGAGGAGTGAACAGGAGTGAAGGAGAGGAGGTTAGAAGAAGAGGAAGAAGAGGGTGGTAGCACCAGGTTGCGAGGATCGAGGCTGGCCAAGGCCAGAACACGTCGTAAAACCGAGCCGGATTATTTTTAGCGCTTCCTACTATTGTGCAAAGCACAAGTCTGTCAAGTGTCTAGGCAGCCGCCTCAACGAAACGGTCCACCGTTATACACTGCCCACCCTCC
Organism: Frieseomelitta varia; assembly: GCF_011392965.1. Lineage (NCBI taxonomy): Eukaryota > Metazoa > Arthropoda > Insecta > Hymenoptera > Apidae > Frieseomelitta > Frieseomelitta varia. Next base: position 147,564 of record NW_025110237.1, read on the forward strand.
GACTCCCTGTTGTCTGCACCGAACGCTAATTTCTGCCGCCTCGCGCCCGCCTGTTTCGTAACGAAGGCAAGCGTTTCGAAAGTGCGCGGATTTTAGAATAGACGACTGTCGAACACCGTTTCTTCTCTTTCGAATATTTTAAAATCATATCGTTTCACGAGTTTCGAAAGGACATTTTACGTAATTCTAATCGTCGAAAGTATAATTTTAAAGCAAACAACCATCACATTGAACATTGAAAGAGTTCTCGCCGATACGTTGGACACGATCGATTCCAGATCGATTGCTGTCAACCGTGCAAGAAGCATGTTTCATCGGGCATGAATTCAAGTACGTACAAGGTACCGATATTAGACGATTTAGTTAAAACCTCTCTCTCTCTCTCTCTCTCTCTCTCTCTCTCTCTCTCTCGGACTTTTCCACAACTAGGCTAAGGCCACACGTCGCCGATGCAACGTCCTGGAATCCGATGTATCTTTAGAAAAGACGTTCTTTTTCTCCTCCTTCTTCTTCTTCTTCTTCTTCAACTGCTCACGTACGTGCGTCGATTGTGTTCCATTTAACGAGTTTCTCTCTTTCTGTTTCTCTCTCTCTCTCTCTCTATTTTCTCTCTTTCGTCGTCTTTTGATCGAGCCTCAATCCTTGTTGCCACTGAGGCTTCATGGCCTCCCGCCTTCCAATCGGTCGCGCGATTAACGTTACGTGCCTGCCACGAGTTTCTCTAACCGAAGCAAACGAGCTCGCGAGACACACTTCTGCATATTTATGAGCCTCGGTCTCGGTCCCGATCGAATCTATATAATTGGCAGACACTTTCTGACGTAACAATCGGGAGTCACGCTTGGAACGTCCATCACCGAGTTCTCGGATGGAGAACAATCTTCTCCTTTTGGAGGACAATCGCGTCATTCGCCATTTATCCTCTTTTAGACTCTGACAAACGAGCTCGTTTTCCTTCAGATTCACGTTGCTGGCGAAACTTTTTGTTTCTCGAATTTCGAGAACGTTTTATTCGGGTAATTTTTTTCTTTTTTTGAAAAGATTTGGATTCTACTTTTGCTCTTTCTGTTTAACCACTTGACAGCCCAATTCGACGCGAACAGCGCGCAACTCAGGACCAGACTGGTCGGATGTTTAGACTGCGATATCGACACAGCGAGCGAACGCGGCGAAAAGAACGATTCCAAGAATATACGTGAGAATCAGAATGCACGAGATCACGCAGAGAGTTTTCGTTCCAGACAGGAAGAGCGTATTTTCTTCCCTTTTCTTTATCGCCGAGCAAAGAGTGCCTCTCAATTTGCAGATTTTCACGATCGATTCGCCGACATTTAATTAAACGTCGCCAAGACCTTCGTAACCACGAACGAGAAGATTCCCGAGGTTCTCAAGAGGAATGCACGTGCACCGACGTAGCGTCTCGACTTAGCTTCTTGTGAAACGAAACCTCGGGACGCGACCTATTCTCCCGAATCCGCGCGTACGTCGCTGGCGCGTGGACTCGTTTGAAGGACAATGGAACGTAATTGAAAGTACTTCCCCTAACGAGAGACGAGGTTCAAAAGTGCATCGTCGTGAGCTCGCGAGCCTCCAGCACTCAGTGCATCAGCACCGACGCGTGCAATTGCAAGCAACGTTGTTACAATGACGACGTCTAAGAGAACGACAGACAGACAGACAGAGAGAAAGAGAGAGAGAGAGAGAGAGAGAGAGAGAGAGAGAGAGAGAGAGAGAGAGAGAGAGAGACGGAAAGGTGAAAAAAGCGGAGCCAGACACGAAGACGCGTGTTGCGAGCGTCTCCGTGCCAAGAAGAACGAGCGTGTCTCAGCCGTCTGTGTGTCCGTTTCAAAATTGCACATGCAATCGGTCTTTACGTAATGGCGACGCGTTCTCGCTTCTCTTACCCAATTTTTCGGTAACCCTTCTCCTCGAGTCTTCTGCATCCTTCAGAAAGGGCAAACGGAAAACGTACAGTTTGTCGTAAGCGTTAGCAGTTAGTTGTACTTCTTTGAAGATTTTGTCACTGAACGAGAGTTCTCCCGTAGTGTATCAAAGATGTATCTCCGTCATTGAACAAAAGTTTCTCCAACCACACATCCATCCTGACCGCTGAGACATACGCTACACTAGAAGCACTACGATACAATCCAAGAAAACAAATACCAATCAGCGGTAATCTACACAGATTCTTTGACTTCGAGAAACGCGATAACAAACACCAATACCACCAAAAAGCACAAAATCATACAAATGGTTGAGGAAACATACACCGAACTTACCAACGACCATAAACAAATAATAATCACCTGGATCCCGTCACACCAAGGAATAGAAGGAAACGGAAAAGCCGACTCCTTAGCCAAAGAAGCAACAACAGACCGAACAAACGGAGCCAACGTCCCAATCCCACACCAAGACCTACTAGCTTCAACGACCAAAGGGGAAAGAGAAGAATGGAACAGAATTTGGACTACGGCAAATAGAACCAAAATACACGACATAGCACACCATTTCTACCAAAAAAATACCAAGCAACGATATAAGCAGAAAAGAAAGGATAGCCATGACTAGATTTCGAATCGGATACTCCAAGATCACACACGGATACCTTCTAAGCAAAACAGAACCACCTTTCTGCAACATCTGCAACCAACAAATCACCACCCAACACCTGCTACACGAATGCAGAAAATACCGAAACCTAAGAAGTAAATATGGATTAAACCAAAACATCTAACCTGCCAGAAACAACAAAAAAACGTTATCAACTACCTTAAAGAAGACCCAACTACTAGACCAGATATAAAGAGAAAATTCCAGCACGTCGTTAAACACCTCGTAGTCGATGCGATTCTAAATCTCCATATATATAAAAAAAAAAAAGTTTCTCCATCGAAAGTCAGAGTGTCAGAAATAATTTAACTAACGGATGAATTATAAAATGTTTTACAATTGCTGATAATTGTAGTGAAGGTATGACGTAGGTATGGCGTTGTGTGATGTAACATAATACAATAATCTAAGAGGAACAATGAAATTTCAAAAGGAGAAATTCTTGAAGACACAGGCAATTGACATATAAACTAAATTTCTCGTTGCTTCTTGCGAAAGTTTATAAGATAATGAACGAAATTTTTCAGAAAATTGAAATTATATATCATTAACCTCTATATACTATACTTTGGTGAATACTTTAAATTCACATAACAGAGAAACATGATCAACAAACTTTCACGCTAAATATCAACAGAAATATAATCACTTCCAGTTCGAAGTAATACTTCGCTATTTCCTAAATGAATAAATTGCTGGCAAAATGTTTTTGAAGGCAAAGTGTATGACTTATCATACACGCGACACAATTGCATACGGTCTCAATTATTGAACTGTTATCTATCAAGTGAAAACTCGACCGTGCAACTATAGCTAATCACGAACCCGAGCATTTTCTTTTTTTTTTCGTGAAACTGGAAGATTCTAGACGAAGGAGAAAAAAATAATGTTCGGTAAAACTGATCGACTTGTAGAGGCCTTTGCTTATAAAAGGGGATGGCCAAAGGCCCAATGACCTGGTTCTACGCGCGTCCAACGAAAACACACATCGAGCACACCCCCCAGAATTCAATTTCCAAAATCAATAGGGGAGAGAACACCGTGGCTCTGCCACCTCCGAACAAAAACACCGAGGGCTTTGAACCGGAGAGAGAAAGAGGGAGTCGCCAGTGGTTGGATGATGTATTGGATCGCCGAGCCCTTCGTTGCGGTGTCCGACCCGTTGTTTCGACAACCCCGTCGACGCTGTTGCGAAAAAAAAAAAAAAAAGAGCGACGATCAAGGTTGATTTTCGAAAGCGTTGTGGTTTCGCGGATTATGGGTGGGAGTTAAAGAGATAACGCGGTGGAGTTTAATCCTCATCGGGAACTGAGAGTTGCTCTTTAGCACTTTCACGCGTAAAGTAGCAGAATTATCGTGTATAATTCAGAAACTATTAGTAAAGTTATCGTGGTTATAAAATTAGTAAAATTATCAAGATTAGGAAATAAGATGGGCAAGTATAATAAATAACAATTATAACCAGAATAAATATAAAATAAGACGATTAATATTAAAATATAAAATATAAAATATTAAAATATAAAATATAAAATATTAAAATATAAATATTAAAATATAAAATATAAAATATTAAAATATAAATATTAAAATATGAATATTAAAATATAAATATTAAAATATAAATATTAAAATATAAAATACTAAAATATAAATATTGAAATATAAATATTAAAATATAAATATTGAAATATAAAATATTAAAATATAAATATTGAAATATAAAATATTAAAATCTAAACTAATAGAATATAAATATTAAAATATAAAATATTGAAATATAAATATTAAAATATAAATATTGAAATATAAAATATTAAAATATAAAATATTAAAATCTAAACTATTAGAATATAAATATTAAAATATAAAATATTGAAATATAAATATTAAAATTTAGAATATTGAAATATAAATATTAAAATATAAACTATTGAAATATAAATATTAAAATATAAAATATTGAAATATAAATGTTAAAATATAAACTATTAAAATATAAATATTAAAATATAAACTATTAAAATATAAAATAACTGATTACGTCAAATATTTCGCGAAACGGAATATTCTGACAATCACAGCGAGAAAATATTCGTGTAGTTACACGACGGCCACACCGGCGGGGGTTAACAATGTCGGTTCGAGCAACGGACACGAGATCGAAGACCTCGGTGCACGATTTCGTGCTGTACCGGTGCAGCGGCCGTGCAATATGCATCGGATCATCCGCGAGTACGTTCACCTCGCAAGGCCAATTGCATTGCATTATATCGGCTGTTGGCCCCCTCTCGGCCCCTTTATAACTTCTTCGCAGGCATTCAATTCTAAAACGCCTGGTGAATAATATCGTGTACTCGTGAATGGCCGTCACGAAACGGCCACGTGGTGGACCAAACAATGCGCGAAAACGCCAGAATTATTTCGGACACTGCCGCGCTCGTGCGTACACGTTCCTCCTCGCACACCACGCGCCACGGCTCTACGTACTTTCCTTCAGAGTTGCAAAACGATACATACACTCGAAGATTTCTCTTTTCTCATATCTTTACGTTCCATTCGATATTATTTCAATTGTGCATGCACTGTGACACGAAGCGATCGAAGATTCGAGGTTAGTTCGACGTTAGTCGAGGAGAAGAAATATCGATGTCGTTGTTCAACGATAATTGGACTGCGGATTTTTACAATCAAAATCATACTTTCTGAGGAAATTATTTCTTGCGCCAAATATTATGAAAAGCAGTGTAAGAGGATGGTGAAAAATATTTTGAAAGTCTCGGCACTGGATTTCTCCAAGATGGTCGCGAGGAAATCACGTTCAACCGTGCGACAATGGTTTCGGATGAAATTCCACAATTCTCTATTATTCTCCATTTATATTAAATGAGATTTTAACGGCTGATGATCAAATTCAGTACGAGGTACATGACCACGTATGGTAAACGAATGTCGCGTCTGTCATTTGCAGACACTGTCGTTCATTACGTGTGCCGGCATAAGCATATTCACACACGTCTAGACAGAACTTGTGCAACTTCTCCTAAGGCCACTTCTCTCAGGCTGCGCGGTTTCGACATCGAGCGGCGAGACCTCCGAGACTTTATAACAGGAGAAACAGAAAAAAGGAAAAAACTTAGAAAAAAGGAAGTAATAATAATGAAAGAGGAATTTTTTGCGTTGCGTCGTCAGTTTGTGTAATACACATTTTCTAAATGCCAAGACGATTACTCGCGTAACGCCGTTCCTCTCGGATCAAAGGTGATGCCCGCGAGGCAAAACGACTCGCAGAACGAGAAAATCGATCCATAAATCACATAATTCTAACCTTCTAAGTCCGATATATCTATATAATATCTGAGAAAGCCGAATGTATTATTGGAAACAAATTATAATAAATTATTGCAAAATAACGTAGTCTTTGTTTGATTTGATTAACTTTGAAAATATAGGAACTACAATAATTTATATGAAAACATGTAAAATTAAACTTCGCCTGGCGATTTAAATCCGTCCACTAGCGAAGGGGGATTTAAATATTCCGTCCTCAGAAGGTTAATCAACTCGTAGATATTTTACTGGAGAGTGCAACATTGGTCTCAGAAAAAGAGAATCGAAACTAGCACGAGAGTTTTATTTTATTTAATTTTAATTAAAAGTAATTAGTCAATTAATTTAATTTTTAATTTAAGTTTAATCTCGTGCCCGTGATCTCTATCAATTGCAAAAACCTGTTCACCTGTTCCGAGTTATAAAAAAAAAAAAATAATAATAATAATAAAGCAAGTTATTTATTTGACAGAAAGATCTGAAGAACAGAAAGGCTGTCTATAAATTTCCGATTCTCTATTGAGTTGGCACACTGGAGAAATCCAACTTCGTGTCTCGTATTAGAAATGGTTAACTAGTCGATTGCGATCTGATCTCCTAGAACTTGTAACACAATTATGAAAATGAAAAGAACGAAAGTGCGACTGAATCTCGCGCGAGTGAATACGTACGTACACGATATTAACATATCGCAACGAGTTCCACCCACGAGGGGTGAAGGCAACGCAATCTTCCCCCAGTTTTATCGGCGCCCGACTCCTACATGTCCTCTTTATTACGAGTCAAGTATCTGGTGTCTCGTGAGAGAACCGTCGGAAAATATTTTACGAGAGAATTTTCTGAATGCATTCGTCCCCCTTTCAGAAAAATGCCCATGAAATTACGCGTTCTCGGGGTTGCAGTTTATGCAACATTTGTCGAAAACCGATCACTTTCTAGTGTCCACAATAACGTTTCTCAAGTTTCGTTCGCGTCCAGTCTACAAGAAACATTCTAAAAACTGCAGTTGCCAACTAGATGTGTATGCCTGATGTCATTTGAAGAATTACATTATATCGTTATATCTTCCATGTAAAGTTTCAACGAAGCATACGTATATTGTTTCAATATATTACGCTGCTCCGGGAGTTTTATTAACGAATAATGTATGCACAGTATTTTATGTTACTGAATTTACGATCCATCGATTTTATTTATTGAGTTTACGATCCATCTCTTCGTTTCTCCGGAAGTTTCATAAAGTTTCACCCTTCCAAAACTCCCGCGGTGTGTCAATGAAACATTGTGTCATTTATCGAGTCAAATTTTTCAAATGAAAGAAGCAGCCAATCTAGGAAATGTAAATCCCCCTTTGATTATCATCTGTTCTTTTAATTAAAAAATTCCCTAAAAACAAAATACAGCTCTAATAATATGCTGAGCTGTCGCTAGGAAAGCCTAGAAATATTTGTAAATGACATTTAGACGAGAATCATAATTCGACATCGCTCGTTAACAAAACTAAAAGAAACTTCCTCCAGACAAAACTGTCTCTTTTTATTTGGCGAATTAACTAAGAAACCAAACCGAAATAGAAATTTCTCTACAGTTTCGCGCGTTCAAATTTTGTATAAACTTTCCGTTCGATGTTTCCTTCATTCGTCCGGAATTTATCGATCGTCGCGCGTTTACTCGCGAAAATTGAAAAACACGGAAAATTCGACTGGCGATGATCTCACGGCCAGGCCACCAATTGCAGAATACCTCACGCGTCGTATTTTAGCGTTCGCTTCGCGTTGCTTTCTTACACTCTGTACTTCGATTGGGTACGCGTGCAGGCAAACACTCTCGCGAAGAGTGGATACCAGCCACGGCAAGTGGTTAGCCGTAAATTATTCGAATACACCTGAAACGTCGAACGTACGGTGAATATTATTTACGAAGCGGTGGGTTTTTCTCTGTTAAAGTGCAGGCTAGGCCGGCCACGGATAGCCTAGGATACGATTACATCATGGCATAAACAGTCGGTAATAGTGGCTCAAGGTCTACTATGCGCGTATGCGTCTCGCTGCGGCGTCGCCATTTCTACAAACCGGCCAACGCCACGTTTCCTCTCCTCTTTCCCACACCGATGTCCTCTCGATCGCGTGAAGTTCGAAGAAAAAGGTACGTAGCTGAACGCACGTGAAAATTAGCAGATCGATTTCTCACTTTTCCAAGTTCTCACCTTTAAATTAACAATTAATTCTTAACTGATTCTCAATCGAACCGCAATTGTGAACAAAACATTCCTCCGACTTGAGATTCGTAAGAAATTGGTAAGCAATGGTTTCTTCCGGGAGCTTCGTTGAAAACACCATAGCATTGAATTTCTCGATACTCCTCTATCCCGAAAGAAGAAGGAAATTGAACAGCGCCAACGCGAGAGAACGTGGAAAATTCAACGACACTATCCGAGCCACCTTTTTACGTTCCCTCCTCGTGATTCGCGATAATCCTTATCTTCGAGGCTGTTCAACGTGCCGTTCGTTCGAATGCACGCGGCGCGGCTGCCAGTCATTTCACGTCCATAGAATAGCGATAGCACCGCCTAACGCTGATTAATACGTCATTGACGTGGTCTCCGACGTGATCGTCGACGTAACGAGGTCACAGATGATTCGTTTTAAATAGGAACGAAGAGAATGAGCCACTTCCCTCCAGTTCAGTTCGCTTGGTTGAAAATTTTCGAAACTCGTCTCTCCTTGCGACACGTGAGTTAACGATCGAGGCACATTCCCTCTATTGTACTTATTTTTTTCAGTCAAAAATGACCTTGATATAAAATGATGTCTCCCGTGTTGGACAAAATATATGTACAATATGCGAATATTTTCATGAATCACTGTGTTTAACACTGCCAAAAACAAAAAACGGCCGAAATGGTCAATTCAGAATTTTTCTAAGGAATTTTTATTATTTACGCTATTTGTAATAGCGTATTTTCAGAGAATCGAATGATTTTTAGTAAATCTAGAATCTAGAATCTTTCATGGAAATTTTAAATATTTATATATAATAGTGTATTCTCAGAGACTCGAATGATTTTTAGTAAATGGCCAATTTAGAATTTTTCATAAGAATTTTATATATTTATAATGGCGTATTTTCAGAGACCCGAGTAATTATTAGTAAATCTAGAATCTAGAATTTTTCATGGGGATTTTAAATATTTATACGTAATAGTATATTTCCAGAGACTCGAATGATTTTCAGTAAATGGTCAAAATGGCCAATTTAGAATTTTTCATAGGAATTTTATATATCTATAACAGCGTATTTTCAATATTCACTCGAATGACTTTCAGTGAAATGAGCTTGCACTTTTCTGTTGTACGTGTTTTCCTTCTGTCTCTTTCATTTTCGTTTCTCTGCTACAAATTTAACGCTCCATTCGTCGATAGATCAGTGCGTTAACGGTGCTTCTTCTCGTTCTTCATCGATCTAACGTCAGATCGTATGCAATTCGTTTGGAGATGATCTCAAGGTGTTGGAGAATTTACACACGGTGTAGAATACAAGCGGAGCGTAATCGAGCTAAACGCTCGCGAGTGCGACGTCCTCTTTGCGGCGATGCGCATTATTAATAGCTACACGCGGCTACGAAGATTACAACTAATGGCTCGGAGAAGCTGGATGTTCAACAGGCCTCGCCTAGAGTCCTAGAAAAAATCCGCGAAACGAGTTCTCTCACTAGCCTCCTGTCTACTGTCCTAGACATCCTCGCCCCCCTTCGCCGCGCCGCACCATTCCTGCATAATCGCCGCGGCGACGTGCACTCTCTATGCCTCGCCAGCTCTTCTTATCTCCTCGTTCTCCATTTTTCCACCGCTTTTCCCTTCTACTTTAAACAGGAAGGGAGGGGGGGGAGAGAGAGAGAGAGAGGGCGCTCGATCGAAAGAAAATCACGTCTGCGACGCGACGCGACGCGACGCGACGCGACGTTCCGAACGAGCTGACGTTGATCGACCGCGCACAATAGGAAGCTGCGGCGTTACGCACGCGGAACGAGTTGGAAAATATTTATCTCGTATGGTAAGTGGAATTTTTTTGCAAATTTTCTGCCACGGTGGATTGTTCTTTAACGATCCGTGAACTCTGCCGGCGACCTGCGGCGTACATACGTACGTGTAAGAATAGTGGTCTATAGAAGACAACGTTTCTTTTCAAATAAATAAAAGATCGCTTTTTTAAATATACAGGGTGTTTCGTAATTTGTGGGACCCACTGATTGTACGCCTAAAAATAATGAAAAAAAAGTCATATAAATATATATCTGTCTTCTATTTGTGAGATATAATGAATTTTATAAACAGAGCAAGTTTCTCTTTCCATAGACCGCAATAGTTCGTAAGCAAGAATTCGCAGCAATTATACCCGTATTCCATTTTCAGATTACTGATTTTCAACCTAGGGTAGTTTTTTGTACTTGGTTCCTACAAACGTGTGACACTGATGAAGCTAGTTTTACCAGGGATGGTATATTCAATTTTCATAATAATCATAATTGGGATGAAGAAAACCCCCACATGTTATTGTGCATTCAAGACATCAACACCAGTTTAGTTTAAACGTATGGACAGGAATAATTGATAAATTTTTAATCGGACCTTTTTTTCTTGATGGGAAACTAACAGGCGCAAAGTACGTTGATTTTTTGAGCACGCGTTTACACGAAATATTAGAGGAAGTTGCAGTTGATATTAGATTATTCGTATGCGGTTTATGCATGATGGAGCTTTTGATGCCGCATTTTAACCGAGTGGCTAGACAATTTTTAAATCAACACTTTGCAAATAAATGGATTGATCGTGGAGGTCCTATTGCATGGCCTGCTCGTTCTTTGAATTTGAATCTATTAGATTTTCATTTGTCGGGACATTTAAAATCTATTGTATACGCAACATTGATTGAAAATGCTGAAATACTACGAAATAGAATAGAGCAAGACTTCCGACAAATTCGAGAAACACCAGGAACGATAGAGAGAGTAACCAGATGAATGACAAGACGCGTGCAGGCTTGTCTTCAAATGCAAGCTGGTCATTTCGAGCATCTTTTGTAAAAGAATTAAAATAGAAAATTCATTATATCTCATAAACGAAGACAGACAGGACATATATTTATATGACTCTTTTTTTCATTATTTTTAGGCGTACAATCAGCTGCCGAAGTGGGTCTCACAAGTTGCGAAACACCCTGTACATTATGTAAAATATATATCATGTTCCGTAAGTAGCGGTACAAAGGTACAAAAATGAAGAGAAAGAATAGAATTTTTTCATTAAAGAGACTTTATCAAGCATATTCGAATAATTAACGAGGGATTATTCTACGTGCGGAGAAATGTAGAGTAAAATTTTTTTGTGTAGAAATTCTACACCTTTCACTTATTTCTGCGCATTGCGGAATATTCGTTGCAGAGCAATCAACTAAATTCGAGTATACTTGATAAATTTTCAAACTCGATTCTCTCGAGAACAAAGTTCGTCGACTCGTTTCTTTTCACGCAGAATCACTTCCAACTCGGTTTGTATCCCCTAATTGTACGGCATTGTACGCGTGTACGTTTACAAACTAAGGTAAAGTTCATCGAACACGGAAATATCGTGTGTAAAACTGCGTGGCAAGTGAGTTTGCAACTTCTCGAAAGCACTTCGTCCAGCAGTCCGTTAAAAAGCGAGACATTTCGAACGAAATAATATCAAGACCGAGAGGAACCGTTCACGTAACGGGCGGCTCGGCTGGCAGAAAGCTTTCAAGACGAACGGAATCCAGCCTGCGAATGTCCAGAGGCGAACGGCAGCTGCACGAAGGAAGCTTCTTATTTTTAAATCGACGTCCATTAAGGCCGGAGCGCGCAAGGTGTCCGAGACGACTGTCTGTGTCCATTTACGCCTGTCGACTCGTGAAATCGTCGTCATCTCGATTCTTTTTCCCCTTCGAACGGAAAGATATCGTTGAACGCGGGAGCCATCTCTGTTACGTGTTACGCGCGTAACAGAGGCATCAAGCGAAGATGACCCGCTGAGAGGATCGCGCGTAACAGAGCTGTAAAAGAAGCTGCACGCTCCCGACAGCGCTGTATAAATTATACGCAACCGAGCCGATCACGTATCGCGATATAGCAAGCTGCGCGCGCGTAATTCTCTTACGCACAAGCTCGACACATGAAATATCTGCGAGTCGGGTATGAACGATTCGGTTTGATGAAAGATCGAATGATCGTTGCACTCTGCAACTTTGGGTAGGGTGGGAAGAAAAGTTTGTTCGTGGATTCTACACCTTCGATTTGATAGAGACAGGTGTGAAGAATTGACTTTGACCTTGAATTTTGAAGTGAAAATTGTTTTTAGCACACGGCGGTGATTTGACGCGAGAGGAAACGAATCGAAAAGGAAGAATATAACACATTAATTTGGTTATTTCGTTACATCTTTACACAGATTTACTTCTTTTCGTCGGCACTGAAAATCAGAAAGCTTTACAATACGATAGAGTAGTTTATACTTATGAAGAATCATTTGAATCGTAAGAATTTACAATTGATCATTTCGACAGTTCTGGTATTAAACGTCATTGCCATTATGAAATGAAAGTACGAGAAAACAAGTAATTTAATTGTTGGACCACGAGCGTTTAGGTAAATTCATATTTCTCATCATCAGAAACCCTTTGTTATAAAAATGTTACAGCGCGTTCTTCTGAATATTTATGAGATTCCGCGTTTTCGAGTAGAAGAAGAATCGACAGCAACGAAAAACTCGTGGCAAAGGTACGTCGTTTTTAATTTTCGCATGTGCAATCGCAACAGGTAAAAACATCACGACGAATATATAATATCGTTGTTAAATTTCGCGCGTCGTGCGTGCAACGAAATTCTTTCGTCGATGCGAAACATAATACGCGGACACTGCCTTGTGACACTGCCGATCGATAAATACGAGAATTAATCACGCGTTCGCGGCAAACGAGCAAAAAGTCGTGCTTGCAAAACAACAAGAGAAGCCTCGTTTTACGAGCGTCCCTCATTACGCGATCGCATAAAATCTTTACGTGCGTCCATGAAAATGAACCGAGTAAAAAAAAAGGAAGAAGAAGAAGAAGAAGAAGAAGAAAGAGAAAGAGAGGAAAGAGAGAGAGAGAGAACGATTGGCGATTCGATTCATGAACCGTACACGCATACTATTAAATCACATTTCCTGACAAAACCGGGCAATTAAAAGCCAGATGCAAATATTGCTCGACAACAGCTCACGCTTATTGCTAAAAGAATAATTGATCGGTTTGCTCTGCACTAGCATTGAAAATGTTCGCTGTTTCTCTGCCAAGAAAACCTCCAAGAGGTCTTTCACACTTTTAAACTGATTTGCTACGTGTTAAATCACTCGCGTGTCTCTTTCGTTTTCCGTTTCTTTCGCCAGTCGCCTCGCAGCAAGGTGGGCAAGGCCAGAGCTCTTTAATAATCGATCGTAGTAAAACGTCGAATTTCGAAAGAAAATTTGAAATTTCGTACAATATATTTGCAAAAATATTTGAATGAATGAATGAACGAATGAATCTTTATTTCAGCCTTTCGGCCTAGAAATAGACCTCAGTGCCTTACATTATTCTTTACATTTTGTTTGCCGTTTTAATTCCCTTGGTTGTCAAGTTTTCCCTTATTACTTTTCCCTTACATCTAGTATTGCATGCTTTAACCTAACTTTATACTATACACAGACTAACTAGACTAATAGAGAATGATATTTGCACACTGTCTCTACACTTAATATACTTCTCTTTGGTACTATCCTTTAGTTTGGTACTTTACTTTAGTTGTGTCTCTATATTTAGTTTTCTGTTACTTTTTCTCTCTTTCTCCTTCTCAATTTTTCTGTGCCAGTGCAAAAATATTTAAAACGCTCGAAATGCAAAACACGAACGAAATTGCATAAGTGCAACAAAACTGCAGTTTGCTTCGTTTCTCGGACCCTTGAGCTCGCGTACGAACCTCTCCAAAGCAGTTTAGGAAATTTTTCATACAGATAGAGTCGCTTTTTCTCCTCGTATCGTTCGCGTATCCAATCAATCGGTCGTATTACGCGACCCTGTGGCCCTGGCGCGAAAGAAACGAGACGCAAGAATGTTGCGGGGCGCATCTTGAGTTGCACGATCGCGTCACTACAGCCAGATTCGTTATTTATCGATCGGCCAGAGTATAATCGTCGAACGAGACGCGCGTACACGTGACGACGTTGGCCCCGAATCACGATAATACTACGCGGCTAACGATATATCATTACGCTCACGTTGGGTGAGAATGAACGTCTTACTTCGTTGTTACTTGAGAAAGAATAGAACAGTCAGAACTGATTAATATTCAAATTATACACCTTTGTTTGAAAATTACGTAATTGAGAAGTCGTCTGACGATAAAAGTAAAATTCTTAGATGCGTCTTTTAGACACGAAGCGTGATAAATATAAAATAGTTTAATTGAAAATGGAAAAAAAAAAAATTGGCACGACAGAGTCACGAATTGACGCTGTTGGTAATCTTTTCAGCTTTCATCACAAATATCTTAACACTTTGCCAACCGAATGGAGAGATCTCCTCGCTTTGAGGTAAGTCGTTGCATGATCTCCCACTTTTCTCTTACCAACGCGTTCCATATTGGATTGGATCTTGCCATTGTTGATTGGATCGCTATTATTATTTAGTTAAACTTGAGTTATAGTTTTCTGCAGTTCGTTATATACCTCTCCAGCTTTTATAAAGCTCAAATTTTGAATCAGTTAAATGAGTTAAGAAAATACCGATAAAAACGTCAGCCTCTAACAGCAAGAATGTGTGTCTGAATTATTTATGGACGAAGCATCAGAGTATGTTTCGCGCTATATTTGCCAGTTTTGTAATGTACCATTACGCAAACTTTCCTGTTTCGAACGTTACCACACTTCAACAAAATACTAAAACTACATAAAACTTTAAATTATATAATTTATCTGTAATGTTACGTTTCACACGAATTGAGAAAATGTTTATTGTGTTATTTATTTTTAATTTCGTGTTTCATACAAGCTACGTGTGATACAGGATTATTACCATCAAATATAGTTAAAATCAATTTTATGCGTGGCATGCAAGTCTTGCGTAACTTGCAAAAAAGCTCGGTGAAAAGGGTTAGTTAGCTGTGGCGCATGTGCAAAGTGTTAAAATTTCTCGAGTATCTTGTTGTGGTGTATATGTATTCATAAACAGGACACTCAACTCTAACAGTGTTTCTACAAAGTTTCAGTCGAATCGCAAAACCTGAAAGCCTCGCGCCCTCCTTGTTTTACGAGTTTTACGAGAACTGGCAACGAACGAACGGTTCGCCACCGAGTGTGGTGGTAGCGGTCTGGCGAGAGGGATCCATGGCTGTCGATCGTCAGCTGCGCAAGGACACGCGAGCTCGAGGGTGGTGAACGGTAGCTTCGGTCGACGCGAGACACAGGCAACGGGATCGAAAGCGTTGCCTCCGCGATTCAGCGATCGAACGAACGGCCCGCCAGGCTTGCTGAACCGTGTCACCGCATCGCGCTTGCCTACCGGTCGTTGCTCCCGATCGCGAACGAACCACTGGCGATTTTCATACGGCTCGGGACCTACGTCGCGACGACCTCTTGGCGCAACCGTGCGTCGCGTCAAATTTATTGGAGGCTCGACGAGGCTCTTTAAACCTATCGTACTTATTTTAACGATTGTAATTCCAATGATTTCTTTCCAATTTATTTTAAATATATTTTTTAATTATATATTTTAAATATGGATATTTTAAATAAATAAATTTTATAAAATTTATTTCTTTATTTATTTAATAATTAATTTTAAATATATTTTAAATATACAAATTTTGCTGTTTCTTAAACGTTGATGCCTCTATGTTATAATGCTGATTAAAATTTCCGTTAGAGACGGTGAGAAAAAAAAAAGATACAATACAGAGTACAGATAAATATATATTTTACGAAAGATTATTTAAATCTCCAGAGATACACCGTTTCCTGCCTATATAGTTGTCAATTTTATAATAATTATAAATTGGTCATTTTGATCAATTTATTGGTAGTTCCAGTGTCGTTGATGGTTTTATTTTATTTTTATTAAAATATATAAATTTTGCTGTTCGTTGTATTTTAATGTCTCTATGTCAACGTTGGCTTAAAGCATAAAATTTCTATTGAATTGAAAGAGAAAAAAATAGAAAATTTTGTAATAAAATATAGAATATACAAGCGTTCGTTTGAATAATTTTACGAAAAAATTGATGTCCGGAATCGAAGATACAGGCTTGAAGAGAACTACCTGATCTAAGTAGATTCTTAGATTTTGTGACTAAGGAGACTAATTTTTGCGAATTATAGTTGGCATACGATGAAGAGCAAACTCAGCTGCTGAGCACGGTGCGAGATATTATGTATAACAACATTGAAAGAACGAAGAAATATCAAACAACAGTTGAAAAACTCACCTATGAATACAACGAACGTTGAAATTGTCCAGCTTCGTGAGAAACGCAGGGCATCAGATACGCGAATGAGTCGTGAAGACAGAAGCGTTAGAAAACTGAGTAGAGAAAATTAAGAAAAAACGGCGGATGATGAAAGAAAGGGAAGGAAAATCGCACGTGTGAACAGCTTGGAAATGTATAAATGTATTATCGGCTGGTGTGCGCAACGTGACAAGAGTCGCGAGGATTTTTCTGTCTAACTGCTGTCTGCCTCCTGACTAGAACACTTATCGATAAAGAGACACGCTATTAGTGTCGACTGGTGCTATCTTACGTAGCACGGTCGTATATTTTATTCATTTGTCATTCTCGACCACGTTTTTCAGTCCCTCGCCTTGACATGAGCGAGACTATCAGACCTGTCGCGTCTCAATTTCTCCTTCCCTCCCCCCTTTTACAATAAACTTGCTAAAAAAAGCTGAATCTTCAATCCCAAGTCGTTGCAACAATATTTTACATAGCCGTTTACCACTCTCACAGAGATCAAATTTTACATCTAATTTCGTTACGTAAGTACGCGGCTATATTGAATTGAATTGACTATACTATGAAATGAAATAACTATATCAAAATGAAACTATAACATTCAGGTATCTAGATATCAAATTCAATCAACTGAAATCGCTTTCGACAAATATCTTGCCAATTCAGTTAACTGCTCAAACGCTCGAATAATCCCTACTGTGTGGGTGTGAACTTTGTTGATAAGTTTCAAATGCCGATGTAATCCGACGACGGAGCCGAAAGATCAAGAGATGCTCTCTCTCTCTCTCTCTCTCTCTCTCTCTCTTTTAATAAAGAGACCACACCGGTCGCGACGCTGCACGTTGCAATTGGCAGACGGAAAACGCCAGCAGGGCGGGCAAAATCGCGAAACGAAGCGTAAAGACGAAAATCAGCGACCGACGTCCAACTAGCGAAGTAGTCTCGGCCTCCAATTAACGAACTTTTGCCGAGAGAGGCATCAGCGGACGAGAGGTATCGATCGAAAGTGGTATCGGCCGCAAAACGCGTGACACGTCGTACGACGGCAGCGGCATCCGGATTCCATTTCGCGGGGCAGGGACGATCGCTCTCTGCTCTTGCAGAGGTCCGCTTGTTTCATCCATTTGTCTGCCCTTTTAAAAATAGGCGTTCATTCAAGGATCCCGGCCAGACGCTGGCCAGACATTCGACGCATTGTGTACAGAGACGGGCATTTTGCCGGGTACATTCTCGCCTCGCGCGCGCGCCCGCCGATCTGCACGAACGTGAGTACACAAACGTCTTTGGAAAGGAGAAACAGACGTGGCAAAGAAAACACGCGACGACGTCGCGATGTTGGACCAACGCGCGTCCGAATTAGAGACAATAGTGGTTCGTTTTTTTATATACTTTAATATATATAATATATAATATATAATTTAATTACATATATATATATATATATATACTATATATAAATGTTATATATACTGGGTTGCATGGCAAAAAGTAATTGCGTTTCTTTTTTTTTTCTAATAAACGATGAACGTAGAAGATGTATATCCGTAAGATGTTGGACCAACGCGCGTTCGAATTAGAGACAATAATGGTTCGTTTTTATATATATATACATATAATTTAATTATATATATATACTATATATAAATATTATATATACTGGGTTGCATGGCAAAAAGTAATTGCGTTTCTTTTTTTTTCTAATAAACGATGAACGTAGAAGATGTATATCCGTAAGATGTTGGACCAACGCGCGTTCGAATTAGAGACAATAATGGTTCGTTTTTATATATATATACATATAATTTAATTATATATATATACTATATATAAATATTATATATACTGGGTTGCATGGCAAAAAGTAATTGCGTTTCTTTTTTTTTCTAATAAACGATGAACGTAGAAGATGTATATCCGTAAGATGTTGGACCAACGCGCGTTCGAATTAGAGACAATAATGGTTCGTTTTTATATATATATACATATAATTTAATTATATATATATACTATATATAAATATTATATATACTGGGTTGCATGGCAAAAAGTAATTGCGTTTCTTTTTTTTTCTAATAAACGATGAACGTAAGATGTATATCTTAACTGCGCTGGCAATCGATTGCGGACCATAACGAGTGACCAAATCGTACACAATAATTCGTCGCTTCCTTTTCGAAGTCGTCGGTACGATACTCACTGTATGGAAATTATTGAGAAGTAATAAATTTATTATTTGTTTTGCCTATTTCGTTTTACTTAAACATATGCTTAAAACTGAGAAAATACCACGATTTTGGGACAAACAGTTCTCGACGTGCACGTCATTCCAAGAGGTTAAAACGTAACTGACTTTACATTAAACTGACGCAAATTCATTATGTAATTTGATTGTTCAAGCTCGTATCAGAGGAAAATGCACGATCTTCAATAGTTTGTTTGGCACGTTGATTTTAAATTGTACTACCTTCGAAAACGAAAAAAAAACAAAAAAATCGAAAAAAACGCTGGGGCAAATTCATGAAAAATCATTCGACGAAGAAACCTTCAAATTACGGCTGATGAGAGTATGAAATCGTACTTGAAACTGTTTCTCGTCGAAAAGGACGAGCGAAGGGTAATCGAATAAAATGGTCAAGGTATCAAAGTTTCTGTTTCTCGTGAAAAATTCGCTCTTCATTTGAAAAGGGAAGCTCATTTTATTATTTGACAAATCTAGCGTACTAATCGCACGACTCGAACGTATGAATCTGTTTCACACAGAAAGAAAACTCGCTCGCGTTATTTCCGTTCTGCCCGCCGAAACGAAAAATGGTAGAGAGCAGAGTTGATCATAATTACGCGATATCCGGCCTGTACCTCGATTCCCCGAACGGCCATCGCAATTGGAGCGATGTTAACTAATTTAGCTAGCGTTACATTTTCCACATTCCCTCGGCGATCGTTTGGCTGTGGCAACGTGCTCGTGACAGTGGCTGATAGCTCGGCCCCCAGAGCGCATCCAAGAATTCGATTGCACCTTCGGATGATCCGCACGTCCCACCAGAATCGCGTAACACATCTATCGACTATCTGTTCAACGACGGGGTGGTGCGTACCATGTCCTCTAACGAACAGGGTCCGAATTACCACCCGACACGTGCTTCGAGTTTCGGAGCGAGCAGAAACGTCTTTCTCCCGTGCAGAAAGCGTAGAGTTAAAGCACGCACGTAGAGTCGTGTTGAATTTTTTCCAAGGGACGCGAGGAGCTTTCACGCGTTTGCGACATTGGCACGTGACGAGCTGATGAAACAATTTTCCTACGAAAAACCCTCCGTGCCAACGCGTATTTAACCCATCGCGCTGTCAACTGGTTCCGCGGACCGTAACGAGTGACCGAACCGTACGCAATAATTCGTCGGTTTCTTTTTCTATCGACTGGTTAGAAATTGTTGAGAAGTTTAATAAATTTATTATTTATTTTGCCTGGGTTATACTTAAATATACTTAAAAAAACTGAGGAAATACTTGCAATTTTGGGACAAAAAATTCTCGACGTGCGTGGCACGTCATTCCAGCGCAAGAAGTTAAGGATGAATGATGATGCTTTTCTCTCGCGCTACCGTGGGTTACATTTAAATATATTTAAAACTGAGAAAATGTTGCAATTTGGGACAAAAAAATTCTCGACGTGCGTGGCACGTTCATTCCAGTGCAAGAGGTTATCGTCGTCGACGAAACTACGTCGCGTAGTGTTTCACGCGTCAAACGAGCCGATGAAAGGGACGCAGAAGGAAGTGAGGTCAGCTCGCGGAGATCCACAGATCCGAGGGGTCTCATATTATATTATACGAATTTAAAATTTTAATAAAAATGTTAAAATTCTTTTATGGGACGATAAGACCCCATAGAATTTTATATTAATTTAATTTTATAATTAATATAAAATTTAATTTAATATGTAGTCGGGGGAATTATTAAATTTAATAAATTTTAGTTGATAAAAACTTTAATCTAAGAAAATATTTCGAGTTTTAATTTATAATTATTACATTAAATTACCTTAGGGATAACAGCGTTATACTTTTTCGTAGATCTTATAGAAAAAAGTGATTGCGACCTCGATGTTGAATCAAGAATTAAATTTTAAATGTAGAGATTTAATAATTAAGTCTGCTCGACTTTTTAAAATCTTATATGATTTGAGTTCAAATCGACGTGAGTCAGATTCGTTTCTATCTATAAAAATATTTAAATTATTTGTACGAAAGGACTGTCCGAGTCCGAGGAGTCTTCCTAATCGGGCGATTGCGGAAGATAGCGGTGGAAGGGTGAACCATGGAAGGCCAACCGCTCCGTGATAAAGTGTTTCGAAACGATTTCGACTTTGTCCGTAGTACGTACTAATCGGAAGGGAGATGGACACACGTTGGATTTCCTCGCACGTACTAGAGATATGCTTATGTCACCCTCTTTTCTCGCAATGGCAGCCATCGCGGCAACGTGCACGCACCGAGAGAGGTTATTTTTGTTTAGTCTGCCTCTTCCCTTCTAAACGGCTGCTACCGCGTGCGACTCATAGGTGCCCACCACCAGCCGAGTTGAATTATTTGACCCGCCATTGAATTGTCTCGTTTAACTATATTTTAGCAGGAAGCTTGCGCAATTGTTGTTGCTCCACGCTCGCCAGGCGATTCTTTTTTAATCTTTTACCATACAACACGACGTAGCATTTGGTCGCGTCGAATGATCGAGGGAGGAAATTCAGAAACAGAATTTCAGAAAATTGGCTGTTGCATCTGACGTTTAGATCGTTTAGATTCCTTTTTCAGAAATTTCTGCACATCTCTGTCTTTAGATTAAAATACTTTCCATCTTAAGATTAAAATATCTTCTAAATTAATAATTTTTCAAAGTGCGTGTGTCGATACTTTTTTTTTTTTTTATAGAGAATGTATCAAGTTGTATCGATTGATGTAGTGTATAATTTAAAAAAGCGAAGACCACCTCGAAATATGCGGAACTTCTCCGCTTATAAGAAAATTTTACATTATGGACCCCTATATACTAAATAATATCATGTACATAAAACTCTTATACGTCCAGAGATAATAACAGAGATATTTAAGATGGACAAAAATATAGATTACACAGAATTATTGTACACGCGTTTCGATGTAGATTCTCTACACCGTGGCAAGATACTCCATATTCAAGGAGTTGACGATCGACGACGATCAAAGAAAGAGCAGTCGATTCCTCGGATCAACACGTGGATGTTCGAAGCGATTCGAAGAATTCTGCTCGCGAACGCGAGAAAATCGATGCTTCGGGGTGCATGAAACGCAAAAGCCAGGGGTGAACTCGCGTCGAGATGGCGTTTGATTACCAACGTGTCGTTCTTTTCACGGTAGCCAGGGGAATGCACGGGGTTCGAGCGCGATGTGGTCGATAACAAAGAGCTCGGCGAGTAATCGTGATTATGGGGACGAATGACAGCCACGAGCATTACGGACGATTTAGAAGTGCGTCATCCGGGTGCATTGATTCAATTCGGCAGCTGATGTCATGATTAACGAGATTTTCGTTGGATCGTTCGAGGAAATCCTCAAATATGTATTTCCACTTAATTGAACCGGGTTATATACTACACTGCTCACAAAAATTAGGGGCAAAATTAACTTGTACAAAATGAATATGAAGCGATAAAAAAAAAGAAGCATTTGACTTTTTCTTTTTAATTTTAAACAAGAGCATCGGACAAGCAAACGACAAGTCAAAGATTTTAATAAAATTTTAATAAAAAAGAAACAATCAAACGTCTAAAAATCTAATTTTTGCGAGCAGTGTATGTATACTATTACTATACTTATTATATACAAAAAATCGAACGTGAAATATACGTTCAAAAGCAAAGTGCTAAACTTTCAGCTTCGTACGTGTACTTTCAAATTCGTGTCGAATTTGACTAATAGAAAAATCCTAATAAAAGAAGAATATTTCATATAACATGCTTCGCGTTAATTTATTTATAGAAAATCGAGGTGTTGAAGTACTTTCGTGTTGAGCAACTCTCTCACCGAGGATGGAAAATGGCCAAGAGAGTATCGGACACACGACAGCCGCGAACGACTGCTGGTCGATGCCCCAGTACTGTGCACTTGGTACCATTTTCCTACCCTACCCAACGCACCCTCTCTTTGTCCCTTTCCTACCCTTTTTCGCTGCGCTCGCCTGGCAGAGGAATAAAGAGGGGACAGGGAGAAACGGATTAAATCAAAGGGAGGAGGGTCTGACGCGGCAATGGTGTCAGCGCGTCGTGGATATACGGGGTGTTTTCAACTGTACGCGCAAACTTGTCCGGTTAATGGGACGCGTGGAAACGACGCGTGCCTGGTTAATTAAGGGGTTTGCAAACTAATTCGCCATTTCACAAATATTTTTAACTCCCTCGTTCCTGAAACAACTACGGGCTATCTTCGACACCTCCTCACGCGAAATTTCAATCGTCTGCAATTTAAATATTTACGCTCGCTCCTGTCCGTTTCGTTGTCAAGGCTTTATCCTTGATAGGGTATCAAATTGACAGACCAACTAATGAAAAGCTAAATAGGTAATAAATAAAAGTCGTTCCCCTGGTTTTTTTTTTTTTTTTTTTTTTTTTGATATTCACAGATCCTTCGATGTTTCTTTCAGAATTTCTTGGCATTTTGTTTTTTTTTTTTAAAAAAAAAGAACGAGTCGAAGGAAGACGTTTCTCCAAGTTTCTTTCGGAATTTTGTTTCTAAAGAACGACGAGTCGAGGTTGAAGTTGAGGAACAGTAAGATCCGAGATTTTCCGAGATCCTTTTGGGACTTTTTGGCACTTGCCTCAGTCAAAAGCTGAGCTTGAACGAATCTAACAGATTGGGATTTTTCGAGATATTTTTGGTGTTTCTTGCGGCATTGGCACTGTTTTCCAAAGAGTGACAAGTTCAAACGAAGCAAAGCAAGAGTTAAACTGATACTTGTAAAGAACATCGATGCCTGATAAGAATATTGTATAGACTTCTCGAAATTGACTTGGGAACTCGTTTTATTTTTAGAGGAGCACGAGTCAAGGAACGAGCGTTTGTATTTTGGAGCTGCCGGTTTCAACTGCGGATACTTATGGGAATTCGTGCTCTCGTGCACATGTAAATGCGTAAAACGTAAGCTAAACAGACTTTGGTTTCACCGAGCAAACATTCTGAGTTGTTTGGCAAATTTTTAGCAAATCTTCAAACTCGCCATAAACGCACAGCTATCCGCGGTTTGGTGACAGACATCGAATTCTTTGGTAATTCTTTCAAGATAATACAGAATATTTCTAATTATGACATTCTTTATCAACTAATATAAAAAAAAAATAGATTATTTAAGCATACTTCTATAAATTATAAAATAATATCACTATTTAATTATTTAATAACAATGAGCGTTGGTGATTTCGGAAATATCTTTATACTCCTTGAATTAGAACAGTTTTCACTAACGATATCAAATGTATTTATACTACTCAAGAATAGTATATAAATTATTATTGCTACATTTATAGTATATAGATCTCATTATATATACAAGTTACCTACAAAGCAACATCGCTGTTAAAAACTATTGCAATAAAGAGACATTTCCGAGATATTTTCGACAAATCCTTCGAAGCCAACTGCCAAGATTCCATTTGGTCACGCCGGAACAATGAATTGATATTTCGGTAACACGGGTTTGTTAAGCTTCCTGTGGCCAGGGTCAAAGAACCTATCGTCGTTAATCATCCTTCTAACGTTCAGAGCTCGGAAATCAAAAGCTCGTCTAACTTCGTCGACGATTGTCAATTCTCTTGTCTTTTTTTTTTTTTTTTCATAGAAAAGAACCTTCGTCTTTCCTCTCACGATGTATGTACGTACACGTGTATTTCTTTCGCGCACGTGTAATAAGAAATAAGCAACTATTTAGCGAGTTCTGTTCTACGTACATACTATTAATAGATTCGTGTACGTTTCAGATAAAACAAACACTCGAACAGAACCTACATCTTGTTCGTTGGTTAATTCTGTCGCACGCTTTCACCTTTTTTCCTTTTTTAAGCACCATGTTCATTTGATCATCGTTCGTTCCTTTCTTTTTGTTTAATTCGATTCAAATCGACGCAATGGTGGAAAATTCACGTAACTATAACAATTTGTTAGAATAGAAATGACTCACTGACGCGAATATTTTTATTAATAGTAAATAAATGGAACTTGTATTCGATCACGTGTGACGTGAGTATCACTTGTCGAATTTCAGATAAATGTGGAAAATATAATAATACAATAATAGTGTCATAGTGCTAAATTTCTTTTATCTATCGTACATTACGTTTCGCCGGAAATTTAATCGACTCGAATCCCTTTTAAACCTCGATGATATTTTTCCATTATGAAAAATCGAGTCGAGAAAGAAAGGAGGAAAGAAATGAGAAGAAAACTGATAAAAAGTAGGAAGAAGATGGAGAACAAGGAAGAAAGAGAAGCGAGGAGAATCTAAGAACTTATCTTAGATCTTGGACTCATCATCTCGAAACTACAGTTTCATTGAAATCTCTGAATGATGTTGTTTTATTCGACTTGAAGACAAAAAATGATTCGCACCATCTCGTGATAAGCAAAACCCTCGATTCACGTTATGTCAGAGCATTAAACGATAAGCATATGTTAGTATTAATTGGTATTGTTGTTGGGAACGAGAACCTTTTAATTCAATTACTTAATTCTGCATAGAATCGAATTTTCAAGCAGTAGATTTTTGAGCGTGCAAAATTAAATGTCCGAAATTTTGGCAACCTAAGGTGAACTGATACAATCATTTATTATTTAGATTATTATTGTTTGTTCGTGGGACAATTTGACTTTACCTTATATACTTCATATATTATTTATAGTATTATCTGCGGTTACTTAAATTTTCAATGGCATCCATTTCAATTATTTCATTAAAGTTATTCTATTTTATTCCAACATCAAAATATTAAGATAATAATATATTTTATAATCCTCCAATCAACGAATACTAATGTATTGTATTTCAAAGAATAGAAACGTCAATTACCAATGACTATCGTGGTACTCTGTTCTGCTCTATAAGATTCTATATACAAGACTCGAGTGTTATACTCCAATAAATATCACAAAAATCTCTAAAACTTCTTAAACATTTGGTTTCAATATTCCTTACAATTTCACGACCTTTTGCATACTCCACGCTTTCTACAAACGAAGTATTTTAAAAAAGGAAAGGCATCTAAAGCGACTGTACATATGTACATATGTAACGAACAAGCAAGGAACACTGCTATGTTCATTCAAGTAAGTGAATAAAATAATAAAATAATACTAAAGTAATAATAAAATAAAAATAAATTGAAGTAGATGAATCTGACTTTAGAGAAAGATCTTTCAGTATTTAACAATCTGAAATATAAACCATTACACCTTCAGTTTTCTTTATAATATCGTAGATAAATATTTCTGCTGCTACTTATATTTTTACGCTACTCGGTATCAGTGGCACGATTCAAGCTACTCCGATTCGCAATTTTTTTATTGAAGAAGAGCAGAGTCGCAGAATTTTCCAACGAACCACGATGCTCATACGGCACTGTGAATCGTTGCGTACGTGTGTGCATCGAGCGTACGTACATACGAATGCACTCATGTACATGTGGAGGCACATACACGTGACTGAGAGTCAGCCAGTGACTCACCTCTCGCGTTAGCAACGCGAACGCTTGCGCGCTGTCGCGAGTCTGACATTTCTTTCGTTGTTTTTTCTTTTCTTTTTTTTTTTTCTTTTTTTCGGAAAGATCGACGGTGAATTTCTCATTGACATGAGAACGATATCATCGCGGAAACGTAAATCACACGATTGAATTTTCCATTTCATTTGAACTGAAACGAAGTGAATTGAAGTTTAACCTTGGTTATGAAAAACGAAAAAGAGAAAAAAATGATTCTCAAATAGTCGATTGAACAGAGTTGCGCGTCACATAATTTTCGCGATCTTTGTTACGTAAGAATTTACCAACTCACGGAGCGACTTTTGCATTACGTAATTACCAAGTTATAGTTTTACGCCTGAATGAAATTGAAATTTCTGAATAATATGTCGATCCATGGTAATTTCCAAACGGTATCAATCACGCTGTTTACGATTAAATAACCCGTCGTGAAACAAAAATAAGAAACGAAGGAATATATTGCGTGTCGCGAAGCGTTTTGATTAATCGCTCGTTGTTTGGACATATTTCAAAGCTCGAATTCCGCGAAATTCAAATGATCAGTAATTAATAATACAGGCCTCGTTAGTCTCTGGCCAAATTTTCATTCAAGTCAATTCGTTTCAATGAAGTTTCAATTCGAATTTCTAATTAAAAACGCACGCAACTCCGATTTCTAGACATTGCAACGTGTATTTCAGCCTATCTATATTAAAAAATAAATTAAATTAAACCCTATTCTCGTGAAATTCAAATGGTCAGTAATTAATAATACAGGCCTCGTTAGTCTCTGGCCAAATTTTCATTCAAGTCATTTCGTTTCAATGAATTTCAATTCGAATTTCTAACGCACGCAACTCCGATTTCTAGATATTGCAATGTGTATTTCAGCGTATCTCTATTAAATACAATATTAAATAAATATTATATATTATATTAAATATAATATTAAATAAATATTATATTAAATAAATATTAATCTCTATTAAATATAATACATTATATTGAACACTATTCTCGGTCAGTTACAGACACTTAATTTGATTTAATAAGCTTCAAGAGTTTAAGCATCATAAGATCGGGAGAAAACAGAGAGAAAAAAAAAAACGAAACACGCGAGTGATTTCCAGATTCGTGCAACTGCAGTTTCTAGGTGTTTTCAACGAGCAGAAAAATTTTAAATAAATGAAATTAAATTAAATACTGCCCTCGGTCAATTACACGGGTGCCTAATTCCAGTTAATAAACTCCGAGAGTCACGGTTTTAAGTATCATCAAACGAGCATAAAAGCATCGTTGGCCGAATAATTCATATCGTTCGATGAATAATTCATAGCGGTGTTCACGAAAACACTGTTCGCGGAACGAAGGAGAAAAGAAAGGGGAATTGTAATAACACGAGGACGTGGCAAAAGAGGCATCCGCAAGTCGAAAATGCAACGATTAGTCCGAGTGAATGGGACTTTCACCGTGTCGACACCATCGATCTCGCGACAATTTTCGCGGCTTTGACGATTGGCCAAATTTTTCTAAACGCAAGTTCCCGACTTTGAACGAGAAAACGACCATTTTCCCCGCGATTTTCATTCGTCGTTTCGACAGTTCATCGCGCGGGGGTCACTTCGATAAATCGTTCTCGAGAGGCTAATTTTGGAAAATTGAACGACCGAGAATGAATACTTTTTTTGTTTCATCGTTTGCGAATGAGTTCTCGCGAACGCGGCAATTTTTGCTACCTCGTTACGTAAACAGTGATACGTTACAAATTACGATAACGAGCGGTTTGGTAATTGAAGCGTTAGATTCGCGCGGAAAGATGTGTCCAGCGTGCAACGAAATCGAACAATTTGGAGCTAAAGCTACGGTGAAAAAGAAAGTTGGAGTTGAGGGCGAAGCGATCTCTTGATCTGAGAAATACAAATACTGGTTGCATAAAATGAAAATTTGGACGCTAAATATAGAAACTGTTATAGTTTTGTGAAAAGAAATCCTACGATAATAAACTTGGGCTTACTCCCACGTGAAAACAAGTTCGAATAGAATGAACGACGCATTTTAAAAACAGAGGCTTCAAGCTTTGAAATTTACGTTATAAATTAAATTTATTTAAAAAAAACTAGATATTAATGAATACGACAAACGTTTAATTTGTAAATATATATATTTTTTTTTACTTTACAAAAAGTAGTATATGTGTACTTGTATCATTTACTTTCGAATTAATTGAAATTATTAAGATAAATTAATTAACCGTGATACAAAAGGTACAAAATAAATTTTACTTATTTATTTCTTGAAAAAAAATTATTTTCATTACTTTAAACTGTTAATAATATTATTAATTTTTAATTATTACTAAAATATATTTCCCAAGTTCGTTATTGTGTGATTTCTTGTTGCAAAATTACAAATAAAAATATTAATGTACGTTGTAAATTTTGAATTATTGAGTTTTCAGAACGCAATTGTCGTCGATTTTCACAAATGGACGAATATCGATTGGAAAATTTGTTATTTTCTACCAAAAATTTGAAAATGCGATTTCTAGATTTCTGCGAATTCAAATTTTTTTTGCCAGTGTACGATAGGATCTTTAATCTGAAATTCAAAAATATGGAGATAAAATCTGTTGAAAACTCAAAGACGCGATATAACATTTTCATTTTATTTTTAGTCTGTTTTTCTCGATTGTTTGCGTTCTGTTTTTGAAACCGTAAACGAGAATTGCAAAGTGACCGCTTGTGGAAGGAAAAGAAAAATTTTCATGTTTCATCGCGTGCAAGGTTGAGTCTGTTTTACGATCGTTTTACGATTCGCGAGAAAGACGATTTTCACGGATCGTACGATACGATTTCGATGAATCGAGCGATCAGACGCAAATTGTTTTTGCAAGTGAACCGTTCTCTTGCTTCTTTGATCATTAGACTGTCTCGATTTTACGAAACAGTACAAGTTTTGTCGACCGAAAATTCAAAGCTAACCCTTGTATTTCCCTTCTAATTCAAATTATGCATTATAACACAATAATTATTCAGTAATATTATTTTATCAGAGTCCGCCAGGTTTTATCAAGAAATTAGAAAGATTTTAAAGTAAGATGTATAATACTGGATGTGTGAATAAATAAATGAATAAATCTAGTTTACTACAATTCACTGAAAATCACATGACATTATAGTAACGTCACCAATTGTTATAGTGTTGATAAAATTATTCTTTCAGAAAGTTTAATGACATCATATCGTATAATAATTTAACAATCAGACTGCAGATTCTTATGCATTTATAAAATATTTAAAAATATAAAACTGAATAGAATCAAATAGCATAAAATACAGTAAAATATCCAAATACTATAATGTAACATAATGTATAATATAAAATAATATAAAATAAAATAATATAATATAATATAATATAATATAAAATAATATAATATAATATAATAAAAAAAAATATAATATAATATAATATAAAATAATATAATATAATATTTTATTGTTTGAAGTCATGCTCATGAAAGTGTAAACTAAAAACTTCATTTTCTTAGCCTCTTTCTTTTTTTTATCGCTCTTTCTATAATTAGGCAACTAGAAGTTTAGTAAAAAGAAACAGATGGTTCCCAAAGAAACATCGGTTTACATTCAACATCCTTCCCGCGGCGCTATAAATCAGCTTTCGCCGATCTGTTATCGATCGATATAAACTTCTTATCTCTCGCGCTCGGTGGTAAAGTGAACGAGAAATCGGGAAGCATAAATGACACGAAACAAACACTCGAACGGTAGCAAACACCTACCGTTTCTCTTGCCTAAATTTATCACCAAAATTTATCGATCGAACGAACTTTTTATCAAATTTAATCGATGCACTTATTCTCGATTAATCCATTTCAGATAAGATTGTTCGTATCGGTGTACACGTATCTCGTCTATCGGACGAAAGGATCGTCGTACGTGAGAAGCAAAAATGTTTAAAACAACGTCACAGATGTACATACGAAAACAACGAAGTAAACATAAATTACGAACGTTCGAAACTTGAAGAGGTCGACGCAATTTTCGAGAAAAAAGGTATAGTCTAGTTGTAAGTGTTTAATTGCTTATGCATGTAAACACACGATTAACGTTCAATTCTCGAGAAATAAATGATTCACTTTTGTAAGTTCATTCAATAAGAAATGTCATGAGTAATGAGAAACTTTAAAGTAAATTTAAGAAATCGAAAAAGTTATGCAACTCTTTAAACTATCGACTATTTTTCAAAATATTTTTAATATAAAATATTAATATAAATTATTAATATTTTATATTATATTTATATTTATATTTAAAATGTTGGTGCGTAATATAATTCGTATCGTTAAACAAAATTGGCGCCTAATAACAGTTTGGAATTTTTACTTATTGGATCTTTCTTAATAAACATCATTTCAAAATAACTTCTTTCCATGGAATTTTTACTATGTATTGCTTTTATTATTATATACTGATACTATATAATAATGTATTTTAAATAAAAGTAATAAATTTTAAAATTTTTTAAATTCCACAAATTGTTCTAGAATACAAAAAAATAGCGAAATATCGTTACTTTCTATGAAATTGATCGAACCGTCAGAGGTTTAAAAAATCATCCTTTTCTCAAATTAACTAATCGCCGAAAGTACTGCTATCTCGAACATTTATCTCAAAATGCCCCTTACTTGCCACGTCATCGAATCATCGAGATCGTTTCTTAATTTATCAAACTCGTCCGCCCAAGCCTCACCCGACGTCGAATCGTCTAATCTGAACTGATGTCAGGCTGATTTTCACCGAGATTTCCGCGCGCGTGCAACCCGGTTTGCGCGTGGTCATCCACCACACGCCAAAGATAGAGTCTGACATCATACGCGGGGCATCACTCGGGTCGAACGAGCGATAAACATACATACTTGCACGCGGAAGGTTTACGCTGTCTGTTAGAACTGTCTCTATCTTGACATCTTCCAATGGATCTTTCGCGGGTAATCGAAAATTGGGTCTTGAGAGCGGAGAATCGTGGAAAAGAGGGAATTGGAAAAGTAGAAGCTCTTATTTTTAGAAAGTACAAGCGCAGGTACAAACTCCAAGAGTACTCCGGAGGAATTTTAAGTTATTTTTGATAGTTAAACTTCCATTTTTTTTTTTTAACGATTTTAAGCTTCAGATAGTTAAAGATAATTGATAGACAATTTATGTTTTTGCTGGATTTGTTTCTTTTCGTTTGATCGACAAAGATTTTGAATTAGTCTTTTGTGCTCGGTTATTAAAATTTTGGATGTTTAATTTTACTTTTATTTCCGTTACTCCGACATTGAAATTATTAATTTTTTGAATTTTAATTTTGACGTTTCATAGTAGAATTACTAAATACTAAATACTAAATTACTAAATATTGAATTACCAAATACTAAATACTAAAAATTAAAATTATTAAAAGTCCAGAAAATTTTGTTACCAAACAACAAGTAAATATCACGTAGCATAAGACAGAAAGTAAAATTAAACGTTCAGAATTTCGATCTAAATTACTTAATTTTGGAAATTTATTACCAAGTAAGCATTAAAGGAGAGCCAGAATTGCAACTGAACATTAGGCACTGAGACATTGATCACTGCAAGAATTTAGGATCACGTTGCTTTAAACATCTAACACAAGTCCAGCAATAAATATAAAATTGACACAAAATAGATATAAAAATAATACTACGATCAAATAGAATTTTATACTCACTTAGTAATCTCAATTTTACTTACGATCGACCAAGTATAAAAATCCCCAGATTAGGTAATCTAATCCTCATAACCTCCAATATCCAACGATTACCGATTAACAACTAACGTCGATCACGATGGAAAAGATCGAGTCTCGCGAATCTTGTTCTCGAAATCTTATCGAATCGAAAGTAAAAGCCGGGCAGCGGTAAATTTAGAAACATGGTATCTACGCGCCGCGATTTCCTCTCATTATTTGTCGCATGCTCGAGCATGCTTATAGTAGCTCGTAACACTTGCCGCTGCCAACACCGATAACGCCGCTGAATACACACAGGCTCGTTCGCGTGTAAACACGCGTGCTATCATGCCTGACGTCACCCCGGTGTACAACGTACAGATAACAAAAAAAAAAAGAATGGATCCGATGGGTATTTACCTCCCTTCGCGACAAGCTGCGTCGAATTCTTTTTCGCGTAGATCATCGAACGGGACCGGCCGGATGAATTATTCATGCGCCCCACTAAATCGTTGCAAACGTTGACAAACACACCGACGACAACAACGACGATCCTAAGTGCAGTCGACCGATTACGAAGACACGTCCCACGCAACTTCCTCATTCACTTTCAAACCAATTGCCTTTATTGAGCGAGCCAGGATCAACCGCGCCAAGGTTGATCGTTTCGTTTCTGGGGAAAGTCGACTGAACGCTGATCCCCCGATTAGTATATGGCGCGGTGGGCTATCTCGTAACGAATAGTGCTTTTTTTTTTTCTTTTTTAATTTCTCGTTAGAGCGACGAATGAAGATGCAGGAAAATAGGCTCGTGTAAAATTTGAGATACGAATGAATTGAACTTTTAATACGATTATTGAGAGTGTAAAATATGTGTTCTACAACGAAACAGATGATTCTGTTGCACATTGAAAATCGCAACGCAATGATACTATTGAAGTATTAACGTAATTAGAGTGTAAAATTTCTGTATTAAAGAAAGAGCCAAGTGATAATATTTACTACGCAAGTACTTCGATTTTTGAGAATTTTACAAAGCTCTAGAACTCAAATAGAAGATATAACGATGAAAAGCCTTAATCAATTCACATCGTAAAACTTAACGATGTGAATTGATTGGAAACAAGAAAAAATCAAACTGGCCTTTGATCGGTCAAAGTGCAAGGAATAAGAATAGAAATAGATCATTCACGTGTTTTACGAAATCGATCGATCTTTGACAGTTGCAAATCTATAAAATGTCTGTAGAAAAAATGATTACGAGTTACTCGTTTTTGGCCACTCCAATAATTCTGATATTAAAATTCGCTCGAATGAACGAAAGGGAAGACGACACTGAAGAAGAAAGAAAGCTCCAAAAAAAAAACCTCTAACTTGCAACTGTAGGAAAATTTCCATGGAAGATTACGAGTTGGTAACTTTCTCTGATGATTTCGACCAAAACAAAAAAAAAAAATTCACTGGATCGACGAAAAGGGGAAGAGGAAACGCTGACGAAGAACGAATCGTCGAGCGACGCGATCGTTTCGTTCCTTGCGACTGTTTCTCGTTCCGTTTCCCCCTTCGACCGAGGAACACCACCGGGTCTTCGAACAGCCGAGTCATCGGCGCTTGTCGAAGGAATCGACAAGCGGAATGCCGCGAGCGCGAACTAGCCCGATAGAAAGTGGTTTCCGAAGTGGCGTCGCGTCGCAAAACTTGACTCACCGATTCCGCGTGTCGTGGCTCGGCTCTCGCTTGCCCAACGCGGCCTACCGCGGTATTTATATTTATGCCGTTGACCAGCCGGCTCGGTATACTATTTCCGCGGTAATTACCTATTCGTGCCGCGTCCGAGTTTCATTACGCGTTACAGCCTGATCGACAATTTGCGAACAGAGCCGCGCAGTTGGGCCGATTGGGGGATCCAGGCGACACAAAAATATCAACTTTCTGATATTTCTCAGATATACTTCGATATTTTGATATCTTTTTGTAATATTATATGTATTTATTATATATATATGTATATATATATATATATATATATATATATATATATAATAAATAACATACATATATATAATGATACATATAATATTTTAAATTATATAAGACATATAAATATTAATTAATGACAATAATATTTAAAATATTATATGTACATTATAATATTTTATAATATTATATGTATATTGTAATATTTTGTAATATTAGAATATTATATATATATTAGAATATTTTGTAATATTATATGTATATTATAATATTTTATAACATTACATGTGTATTATAATATTTTATAACACTATATTATGATTCTTTCAATATATTTTGATAATTTTGATATGTTTCTAATACATACTGATTCCCAAATGCCCACCAATCTCGAAAATGAAAAAAAAAACTCAATAAAAAATGATAATAATTTTAGTTAAAACGGATAGATAAAAAGTTAGACATTTCAAAAATCTCGACTATCATCAAATAATTTCGTTCTTCTTCGTCGAAATGTCCTGACAACCGAAATTCATAAAACATGATAAAACATGAGAAATCATTGGAAATTATGGTACATAATATATTTTTAGAAGATACTGAACGGAATGAAGAAAATTGAAAAATTTTTTTTTACCTTTGACAAGCAATATCTTTTTAAGCTTCCACAATCTAACAAGTAGGAATTTTTTCAGAGAATCTTATTCTATATAATAAACGCCGAACGATGCACGCGCGACGCGTTCTTAGCCACGCAAATACTTCCGCCACTCTTCTTTCGTTTTTGGAATTTCGCCGTTCCCTCATATATTTTATAAATAATTCTGTCCTGCAAGATAATTCCATTTGCTTTGCAGTTTGATCACGAAATTCGTGCAATTTTCGTTCCTCCTTTTCTAAATAAATTTGTCGGAGAAAAGGAGAAATACATTTCGTTCTGGAGAGTGCAAATTTTTCATTTGCGACGTGATTCTGTTTGTTATATATAATATTAATCGCACCGAAATGCCAGATTCTCGTCTGTGCGATGCATGGGAAATTTCGTTCAATAAATCGAACGTTTCTCCGATTCTGTAATTATTTTCAATCAGTTTTGATCATTTGTGACGATTATTGTTTGATGTTGATGCGCTTCCATTCGACCAACTTCACAATTAAATGCGTGTCGTAATCTATATCGCGATGATGAACCAGCTGACGCGTCATTGTTTATTCGAGAGTTCTTTTTTTTTAATTGAAAATTACATTGCGATTTCACAATCATTCGTCACGTGTCGCAACCGAATTATTTGTTTTTTCTTCTCGGGAATGGAACAGATCACGAAAAGCAACAATTTTTGACCATGAAATTAGATGGAAGCTATGCTAAAAAGTATTTTTAAAAAATGCTTTAAATATTAAAACATTATAAATATTTAAACTATAAGTATTTTATAATTAACGGGCATTATTTGCGAAAAGATGACAGATATTAACAAATAAATATATTTAAAACGAGTAAAAATTTTAAATAAGTAAAATTTTGACCAAATTGTATAGATTTCAAATTGCAGGAATTTTTTGACCAAACCTTGTTAAAAATTGTAGGATTTTCAAGTTGAAATTAAATGTAAAAATTACTTCATACTTTTCTTTAAATTAAACAAATTTATTTTAAATTAAAGCCAAAAAAGCATTTTATTGTTAATAAAATTATTGAATAAAATTCTAATTTATTGAAATAAAAAAACTGAAGCTTCTAACGTTACAATTAGATATAAATATCTTTATTTCTAAATATATAGTTTATAGTTTTTAAACGCAAAAAACCTACGTTTAAAAACTGCACAAATTTTCTGACCAGATCTTGTATATCGTTATATTTGTATATTTATCTAACCTATGCCAATGTATATCACTTGACTGCGTTTTATTGTCTATTTTTCGAATCAAATACTTGATATATTTGAACTCGGATTTAAGAGCTTTGAAGAATTCAAAAATTTGAACCCAGAATAAAATTACAATTGATTGACTGTGAGAGATCATGAATTATCAAATGAACCCTAATGATTCGAACACTATTGATTATATTCCCTTTCCTTGCGCTTTCAGTCCTACAAATTTAACTCTGAAGCGACTTTGATGTTTAGATAAGGTCCGATCCGTAAGACTCATTCGGTTCTTTGAATACTATCGGCGAAATGATAATCCTTGAGCGATTGCGATACACAAGGTAAGCTGTAAATGTCATACAGGATGAAAAAAAAAAAAAAAAAGAAACACCATCGGTCGATTATGAATCACTGAGCTGAATTTCGCACGAGTCATGCTCGCAATTAACCTGACACTCTGTCCGTGAAAGATTGCGCGAGGGTGTGTATCCTTGTCACGAACAATGAGTTCATTTTTATCAACGAACATTGCAAAATGCTGTGTAACATATGATTTCCTTTTTAATTGAAAAAAAAAATATATATATATATATGTTATCAAAACGTCCACGAGAAAGAATCACTAACAATTTAAATAAATAAAACCCTAATAAAATAGAAGTAGAAATAAAAATGAAAAGAGAGCTTATATTCGAATTATCTTAATTTTAAATACTTAAATAAAAGAATAATTTTAATTTTAAATAAATAATTTTCAATTATTTAAATAAATTACATACGATTACTCGATAAAAAGAAGCAGAGAGAAGAGCTGCATTAAACAAACACCGAAGTGAAAGTCCTCTCGATCGATCAGATACTACGTTTAATCTCAATTTAAACAAATCTTAACTCCCAGGCAACCGATTTCAGGTCATTTTAACGTAAACTAAATAACATTCGAAAACGCGTGACAAAGATTCATTTATAGAAAATAAATAATACATTTATGTATTATATGATAATAGATACATTTATAGAAAAGTTATTATATATAGGAGTTAAGCTAGGTTACAAAGTATATGTAGGATGTTTATTTAAGGAAAGACGCAAAATTTTATAGAATAAGCAAAATGTAGCATTTGTACGTAATAAACAATCACTGATCCGCAAAATGACATGTACATTCTCCTTCGTGTCTCGCGAAATTTGAATAAAATCACTGGATATTTTATCTCAACCCTCGATTAAAAAAAAAAAAAAAAAAAAAAAAAGAAAATTACATTTACATCATCAGTGCACAAATTTCGTATCACACAAGAATACAATTTTATTCTTAACGAAGTGAAATAAAATTTCGTTTCACGGAAATATATATCTACAAAAGCGAGCTTATTTGAAACACCGGGCAATTTTTAAATTCGAAGAGACAGAATTAACCATTCTCTCTTATGAATTTAAATTACAGAGAGAATGAACGAGACACCGAAGGAGGAGAGAAGAAACAGATAGGTGTGGATGGACTCACCGAGCGAGGCGAATTTGAATCTCTTCGGCGGCGTGGCAGTAGTGCAGGCGCGCGTCAAGGCTGGCATGATGCTCTCCCTCTTCAACAACGTGTTCGGACGCGATAAGCTGGATGATCCTTCCAGTTCTGGGACGGCGGCACGTTTGACAGCTCTCTCCTCGGTGCTGCTCACCTCTATGGCTAACGAACGCATCCTTCGTGAGCGCGTTGTAATCTCGTGACGCGTGTGCAACCGTGTGGTGTGTGGCGAATCGTCGTGTGTCATTAGCGGATTGCAAAATTTCCCCGATATTTTACCGCCGGTAAACGAGAACTAAATCGTTTCGAATCGCGGCTTTTCGCCACGGCTGCTTTTTCTCCACTTCGCGAGGGAATTTTAATTGAACGGCTAGATTCGTTTGCGACACTTCTGTGCATAATTCTACGCTGCGTGACAAATGAATCATGTTTTTTTTTTTTTTTTTTGACGTTCTCGAAAATTGAATTGGAATTTCATTGGAATTTAACAAATTAAGGACAGGATGCAGCCTTGGTGCAAAGAGCGAAAGAATGGAAATTATGTAAAAATGTTATTTACTTGCGTGTGAAGATTGTAAAAATCGACTTACTGTTATTTTTTATTAATGTAACGTAAAATATACGGAAGTGGTGAATGAAACAAGTGTTCTTAGCACTTATTGTTTTTATAATAAACCCATTTCTCCTTATCTTAGACTTGGAATAATGCTACTGTTGGAAGATCAGTGCAATTTGCTATAACGGACTTGCAGATTTTTATGCGTTATAATTGGTATTGGATCATTGACAACCGTAACCACTATTTCTGAAATTTTTAATTTAACTTTAATATTACCCAATTTTGTTATCTCTCATTACATGCAAATGCAAAATGAAATTAAGTACCTTAAATTTTTGTAATCTAGTATAAATTACAATGACAGTAGTTGAATCATCCATGACTCAGCGATACTGCTTGAACGTCAAAAATTTTTACGAACATAACTAAGGAAATAAAGATTTGTTTTAATTACCCTAGTTCGAATATTACGCGCATTTTTCTGTATTTCAATTCCCCATAAACGCATAAACACCTGAAATTTTATGATATTATTATGAATCATTGCCTTCTAAAAATCTTACAGAGGACTTAAAGAGCGTCATTTCACAGAAAGTTTGATGATTCAATTTCCAATTTCAAATGACTTCGCACGAATGCGAATGACGTCCCTGAATGTGAATAAATATCCTCAATCCAAGTAGTTCTAATATTATAATATTATAAATTTCATGGTCCCAATATTCAAAAATAAACTCTGACAACATAAATTAAATGAAACGAATTGTAAATTAAATGCAAACGTTCTTAATAGATTAATCCACGGGCGTGAATTAAACTTAGAATAAAATAAGAACGTAAATTTCGTATAAGATCGTAAATTTCAACATAATATAAATTCATTTAATATAAATTTATATTATTATTATTCAATATTATTATTTCATTTAATATAAATTATCACAGACATTGGTAACCCAACGATATACCGATTAATTGCCAAATTAATTTCCAAGCTCACTCAGAATCTATCAATTTCGAATCTAACTATATCCTCGTGCAAGTTTTCGCTAAAATTCACTGGTGAATCGATTACTTATGGCAACATTACCCACGTCTGCCACCAGAGGGCCATTGTTCGCCGAAGCTCGTGCTCCATCATCGATTCTTTCGTAAATATAACTTTCTTCAGTCATAATCAGACTCGTTCGAATCGATACCTCGAAGTATTTCCAGACTGTTCAGCCAAGTTTGATCCGAACATGGAATTTCCACCAATCGAACCGCTTGATTACTCTACACTATTAATAAATTTATCAACAGGTTGACGAGGAAGTGACTCTCACTCGCTCGTTCACCATTTTCATTCCAGCGGCGAAACGCTGACGCTTGCGCTGCGAAATGCACCGCAGAAAGAAAGAATTTGTTGATTCAAGGGTCTCCGTGTCAAAGCAGGCTCGGCCGAACGTTCTGCTTATTTGACGAGGACACGGGTCGATCGTCGTATGCAACGAAAACGAAAGCGTCGCGGCGTATTTTCGGCAAGGGAACGACCTCGAGATGAAATTTACTCGATGCTGAATCGTCATTGAATGCAGATGTTGCAGCAAAGGAGTGACACAAAACACAAGAGAGAAGCGAGAAAGAGATTTTAAATAGAATTAAAGAGTACTGCCATTTGGAAATTCTTCTTTTTCTTTTTCTTCATTTTTCTGAAGTTCGAAGTAGCGTCGCAGAGACTTTATGTTTTGTCTCTGACAGAGATTGGTAATTTAACAACGTCAAATCAAATTGAAAATTTCTCAAATCTTCATTAAATCGAATTGAAGATTATTTAAATGCCTTTTTTTAATCTTTCAAAATTGAATTCGACAAAATGGCAAAGTTACAAATGCTTTCAAAGAAGCGACACGATACATGTAATGTATGTTAATGTTACTGTATGTATTTATATATTGATTTATATATTATTTATTATTATTATATTATTATATTTATATAATATATTGTTATTTATTATTATTATATTATTATATTTATATAATATATTGTTATTTATTATTATTATATTATTATTTTTATATATTATATATTATATAGTATTTATATATTCATTTTCGACATACTTGTATTTTTCTAAATTTAAAAAATATATCAAGCTCAAACGAGATATGAAAAAATTCTTATTAATATGCGTGACTCTTTGATCAAGTTGTCAAACATCCCTCGAGACATTATAAGTTCTTCTCGTTCCCTAAACTGAGCGTGAAATTGAAATATAAAAACTCGAAATTATGTTTCCCCAATTTTTTTAATAATACATGGTTCAGGAAGGTCTTTTTTGAAATTTTATACACAAAACTGTGCAAAAATCGCAACAACATTCTTTTTATTGCCCGGCGAAGAAATGTTCTCTCGCTTCTCTTCTGTGGATGATTGCCATTTTGACAAAGTATAGACATTCTTTCTGCTTAACTTTAATTGTTTTCTTTGCTACCTTCATCGCGATATGTAGGGTCATCAGTTTCGTTTGTCATCGTCGAGATATTTGCGTAATTTGAAATTTCTACTCAGGTATCGTGACACGATACTTTTAGTCACGTCGGATGAAATGTCAATCGATTATTCATCGCGTCATCACTCTGAATATCAGTGATATGATCTAAAGAACGTTCGTGCACGATTTCGATAACACGTTCTATTTTCTAAACGCGAGCCACCGTTTTGTTTTCGAAACGTCGAAACTGCTGACGACGTATGTCATCAGCGTGCAGCGTCACCCGCTGCAGACGAACAACGAACGTTTCATTTCCTTCTTCGGGAATGTATTTTGAAATAATAACGAGGAAAACGAAATGTGAGACAATCTAATAAAATATATATCTGATGACAGTAGCGATAAACCGTATCGAATTTGTGAATTCAAATATTTTAATACGATCTAACAAAGACTCACGAATCATTCATTTTTCATGTAAAAATTTAGAATACCAAGATAATTGTATGTTTGTCTCTATTCGTGCGCTCTAATATTAAAATAAATTGTAAAAAGAAGCATTTTTTTAAAAATAAAGTTTAATAACTAAATAATTTCAACGTTGTTAAAAAGTTTTTTAATAATATATTTGCAAGTTTTTTTGCATAATTTATTTCAATATTAGAGCACGGAAATGGGGACTAATTTTCTAACAAGAAAGCAGAAACTAATTCTTCACGAAAAGTTAACTATTCTGACTAAAAATTATCTATCGTAAAAAACTTAACTATCCTGAATTACAGAGTTTAATCCATTACAGAGTTTAATCCATTAAATTAAGTTAAGGATTTATCATACTTATCTATATTACTTATATAAGGATATCTTCTGAATTCTATTTTTTAATATTGGGACTATAGAAGTAAAATTATGAGAACTCGTCTTTATGTCTTTCACTCGGGTTCTATAACCTTCGATAATAAAACTTCTAGTTCTCGGTTTTTATCTTTTTTGAAAAGAATATTGATCGTGGCTATCAAAATTAAAATTCCACGAGTTTTTCAACTGAAAGTTAACATTTTCAGATCAATGTTAATCAATATTACGAATTTATTACATTCGATTAATTATTACACTATTACTACTATGTTCATTAACTTTAAGCTTTAAACTGATTACCAGTAACATGAATTACTATTGAATTTCATAATTAATTGCGATGAATTACCATCACGCGCATACCTTACTCAAAACCTCTCTAAAAACCTCTCACACAATTCCAAGCCAGTACAAACCGGTACAAACTATCCGTCACGAATTTCATTTCCACGTGTTAACGAAAGTCTCACCCTCTGGTCGAACTGGAACGGTAAAATCGTCAACGATTCTTGCAACACGACTGGAGAGTGTTCGCGATTTGAACGACACACACACACACACACCACGGCCCACGTGTGGGCCACCAG
Organism: Frieseomelitta varia; assembly: GCF_011392965.1. Lineage (NCBI taxonomy): Eukaryota > Metazoa > Arthropoda > Insecta > Hymenoptera > Apidae > Frieseomelitta > Frieseomelitta varia. Next base: position 189,410 of record NW_025110237.1, read on the forward strand.
AGTATTTACTTGCATGGACTTACTCATCGACGACGGCCTCTTGACAGCAGACTTCCCGGCGAGTAACAGCCCCGACGATGCTTTACCACGATGGTTGACCGGCGACTGTGCCGCTCCACGGCCTGCCAGGGATATCTTTGCGCTCATCCTCGCGCAGGCTACCGTTTCCTGCGATCCTGACTCACGTACAGGGAAGTAGAGCTCGGAGGTCGTCTTGCTGTCATGCCACCTCGTTTAAATCACTTCGAGACCTTCTTCTCGTCGCTGTTGTTGTTGCTCTGGTCTGACAATTGGATACGCTTGCCCTCGGCTCTCCTCAGCTCTCCTCAAAGCCGCTTGAGGATCTGCAAATCACCAATACGGTGAGACTGTTAACAACGTTTATTTTTGATAGTAATATCAACTGTCAATATTTTGATTGCTGTCGTAAAAATGTTATTCTCACGCGAATTTATGTTTTCATTTTGTTCGTCAGAAACGTTGAGAAAAGTATAAGCTTATTGTATAGTGGAGATTGGTTTTCTCTATTCGAAATCATATTTTAAATATTTTACACACTTTTGTTAATCAGAGAGATTTACGCAGAGGTGGCATTCAGATTTTATCTGTATGTTTTATCTCTGTTACTCATCTTTATTTAGAATTAGTTGCTGTGTTTCTTTCTATTTTTATCCCGACTGTTTCAACGTTGTCAGAGAGATTCATTCAAGTATATCATTTTTCAATTTTCTCTGTGCAAAGAAAATTTATAGGATATAATATTATTGGATGTATTCATAACTAGATGTTCGTATATCTGTCGTCTAGACATACAAAAAAAAAAAAAAAAAAAAAAAAAATTTTAAAAA